>NC_079902.1:696228-914088 GCF_024868665.1 Triplophysa rosa | reverse complement strand
AGATAGATAGATAGATAGATAGATAGATAGATAGATAGATAGATAGATAGATAGATAGATAGATAGATAGATAGACAGACAGATTTTTTTTAGATAAATAGTATATTTTATACCCATCTAGTTTTTAACTTCGTAAAAGGTTGATCTGTGTGAAACCTTGTGGTTTGTCTGAAACACTAAACCGATCCATTAGCGAATAACTTGAGCTCTCTCCCGGTCGCAGCTCTTTATCTCTCAAGATATCTGTAACACTACACCAGGACATCCAGCTGGACCTGCCTGAGGTTATTTTACTTTGTGGAAAAATATTCCCCTAATTTATTACTATAAAGTTCTAGGACAGTGTGGGGATTAAGGACTGAAAATATCAAAATGCTAATTATTATCAGTGTAATCTTTCATTGGTCCCTGAACACCTGTAAAAACAATCATCATGTTTAGTTAAACAGGGAGCGTTTGTGTGCCCCCTCCCTTTCTCTTAATGGTTTATTAATGTCATTGAACAGACATACTCAGCATTACATGCAAGCGTTACACAAATTTATTAGAATTTAAATATTCGAACAGAATGTTCTATCAGAATTAATATAATCTGAGGGCATTTCTATTGGCTGGTTTTATGTCAATGCTGTTTATTAGACAGGGTTAAAATAACTGTTTAAATATCAACATCGACATAAATGTAAAAAATGCGTTGCTTGTTTTACTCATATTTCACTCACCGATTTGATTTTGAAATGCTAACATTATATTTACAATAGCTTTTTTAGGCTACACTTAACGTAAGTGTAGGCTACGTTATTTCAGGTCTATTTCTAACCAATTAGTTCAGACTTTTATTGTAAAAAATCTCCAGCCCATATTTTGCGCATTTTGCAGAAGCCTTTCTCTTCTGTCCCGAGACGTCAACAGGGGCTGCTCAGGTTACGGTAGTATGTCAATGCACCCCTCCATCCTCCATCAGATCCTGTACCAGCCCCCCAGTCACAGCGACATGCCCGCTCTCAGATCATGATCATTTCAAGATGTCTCATGGAAGGAGAGAAGGGCGCGCATACTTGCCCCAACGTCACCAATAATCCCACTGTGATGAGAACACACAAACGTCATCATGGTTTATGTTCAGTAGCCCGTGTGCCACCACCGTGAAGGTGTAAACTGTTTTTTCGCCTTTGAATGTGTGTTTATGAGTTTTCGGTATGGTGTAAATTAAAGCCTGAGCAGAGGAGAATCCACCGCTAATTAGTCGTAGTTGCAGCCGTTGGTGAAATAACAACAAAAATACTCAAGCAGGCTATACTCAAATAGGCCTATGACAGTTTGCCATACATACATACATGATATTGGAGCTTTAAACCGAATTTTAATATCGTTCAATACATATATGAATTTAGGAAAGATACGCAGCATTCAAGATTGTAAAGAGAATTTGGTCGCTCTGATTGGGCCCTACCTTGTAAGAAGCTATTATTTTATGTTATACACCTATTATTGAGACATAAGAAACAGAAATGAAATATATTTGGCTATTGTTTAATAAAAAATACTTTTAAAAGTAGACCATGGGTTAGTCTTGGCCTAATGGTTAGAGACTCGGATTTGTGACCCAAACGTTGTCGGTTCGGACCTCAGTACCAGCAGGGATTGTAGTTAGTCACTGACTAGCAATAATTTAGGACCAATCAGTCTTACTTTTCAGATTTCAATTAGACCGATATACATTTTTATATAACTGACTTTAAGAAGTAATGACCAGTCTTGAATAAAAATAATTAGATGAGTAACTTGTAAGACTAGACTAAGTAGTTTATGCAACTGGCCCCAGGAAAAGGGCGCCAGTCCTCGAGATTGCCACAAATGTTATTTTTGCATGACACGCCCTTCTGACTTTTTTAATTTCTGTACTTTATTTTTGCATTTCACTCTTTTTCTGATGTAAGGCAATGCAAATGTGGGCTTTTTAAGGTTTCAACTCAGAAGCTGGCAACACTGATGCCCGGTTTCAAAAACAAGGCTTAAGTCTAGTCCCAGACTAAAGTGCAAGTGTGAGTTGTCTTAAAGGTACAGTGCGGGATGTTTT
The DNA here is from genome assembly GCF_024868665.1 of Triplophysa rosa. NCBI lineage: Eukaryota > Metazoa > Chordata > Actinopteri > Cypriniformes > Nemacheilidae > Triplophysa > Triplophysa rosa. The sequence continues at coordinate 912,008 of NC_079902.1, read as the reverse complement.
GTATGATCTATTAACAGAAATGCAATATAACATACAAAACTGTGTCTTTAGATGTGTATAAAAACCTTACGCAATGAAAAGTTATGTTTTTATTACCTTAGAATAAACCAGTTGTATCTACATATAGGGAGTGGGCCTATCTACATGGAATTTGTTATGTTGCGCAGCCATGTTTTGTACAGTAAGCTCTAACGGACAAACAGCTCTACAGAGCGCGTTTCGTATATGTTGGTCTTCGTGTGTGTTTTTAGACACAGCTTGCGTCATCACTGAGTTGGAGACGCACAAAGTAGTAAGTCGTAGTACGGAGAGGAGGAGGAGTAGTCGTCGTCTAGCTGAAGCAATTGATTGTTCTGTCTTAGAAGTTTTGATAAAATGGAGGACCATGCGTATTGTGCACAAGCGCCGACAGAGCGTGAATCTCCGTCGTCAAAGAAGCGCAAACGTGATGCTGCCAGACGAATTAGAGACAAACGGCGGCAGAAATCCAGGATAAACATCGGTGTATCTATTACCAGATGGAAGGCACTGTTGNAGAAAGCAGTGTGTATGGTCTGTAAACACGCGACCGGTTTGTCATGGGTAATTTCGCATGTAGAAAACATGACGCGTTTGTTAGGAGTCATTTCGCTTTTAGAAAACAATGTGTTTGGTGTTTAAAGACGGAAACAGCGTTTCTCATTCGCTTTATGTGACCCTTCTTTTGTCGATGGAAGCACAGGCTCACAGCCCTGGCTGAGTTTTCTGTGAAAAGGGGGCGGAGACTAGCAGCTCATTTGCACTTAAAGAGACACACACCAAAACAGAGCGTTTCTCCTCACATGCAAAACTGGGCAATTAGGGCATGGTATAATAAAAGATCTGTGGTGTATTTTGAGGTGCAACTTCACAGACACATTCTGTGGACCCCTAAGATTTATATTACATTTGTGTAAAAGTAGCAATAAACTTCTCCTTTAAAGAAGAGAGTCACTCTTTCTGGAAAACAAGGTTGCACATCTTGATTAAACACGGCAGGGTCTGGTCCATGTTACAGCTCATTTTGGCAGGAAATCTAAAAACTAAATGATAATAAACAATATGCACGCAGGATGATGAGATACGTCTGCTAAAATCTTAGCCAGCCAAGCCGCTTCCACTTGCATAGCGCTGAGGTCATTTATCACCAAGCGATGAGGATGTGTAGTAAGAAAAACCCTTCAAATTTCAGCGAACCAACACAACGGCTGAGCATTGTTGAGTATATCTGTAGCCTCGAGTACGTGCAAACGTTTACTTTTGTGGGTGTACTTGAAACGTATAGCTTGAAGCCTTTCCCCGTTTTGGTTGTCGATGTATGATGTAGTATTTGGATAATTTGACTCACGTCATTGACCTAGGTGCATCTTGAAGCGGCCAAGTGAAAACGTCATTGTTCTCTATGGACGCTACGTAACTGAGCTGGCATATACGTGCATAGAGTCCATTATTCAAGTGAAATATATATGACTCACCTTTAAATAAGAAATAAACACAGGTTTTGTTGAGACAGTACAGATGATATAGTTCTGCTTGTGGAGTGATTAGGGCACTTGATCCAGTTGACTAAATTGAATTGTGTGAATGAACTGACTTGCTAAAGCAAGCTATCAAACCCAAATCAGACTTGACATTTCTTTCTAGAGCACTTCTGACCATTACCTGTGCAAAGCTCCAAAATACAACATCAACATGATGAGTTTGTTAGTGGAAACAGCACACTGAGTCGTACTGTAACACAGAAAAATGTCAGTAAGTTATCAGTGCTACATTTAGACTACGTTCACGTTAGCTTAAACCTGCTCGGGAGCAGTCTTATTTCACGTAAACAGGATTAGATCGCGGCCATGACGCAGTTAAATCAGTTTTATTCATTCAAAAGCGACTTGTCATGCAAGGTACAGGATTAACATAAAGAGCTTTGCAAATTTAACATGTAATTAAAGCAATGTTTTGCTTTTAGAACATTTTTTTTTTACTGTGAAAAGTCTTAGGTGAGGACCGAAATAAATGAATGAATAAATAAATAAAATATCGTTTTTTTTCTTGAAGGAGATATTTGCCATATTAATTTGTTGGACCTTCATATTAAATATACTGTATATAAAATCACAGACGGAGCATATGATGCAGGGAATTTACAGTCTGTCCTGCCATTTGCTAATTTGTGCAAATCAGCTTGTAACATTGTTTTTTCTACCAATAAATATTATTTAAGGGAAGTAAATATTCTGCAGTCATGATCATGTCAGTGAGCATTATGGCCCGGTTTCACAGACACAGTTTATCTTAAGCCAGGACTATGCCTTAGTTGAATTAAGATATTTATGTTGCTTTTATAAAGATGCCTTAGAAGAATATATTACTGGTGTGCATCTTGAGACAAAACAATGGCACTGATATATTTTAAGATATTTCTGGGCAAGTTATATTCAGTTAAGACAGGTCACACATTCATTTTAGTCTGGGACTAGCATTAAGCCTTGTCTGTGAAACCGGGCCTTGGTGTCTTGATTGATGTCATAGACTGCATCATAGGCCTCTGAGTCCTCAGGTTAATTTCTGAAAATAAATGATAATATTTGCAGGTAATATATTTGCAGGAAGAAGTAGTAATAGTATTAAGCAAAAAGGAATTGAATCAATAAGGAAGCCGACTGATTGAATCTCTTCGAGGGTGTGTGACCTACCTACAGTATCACCAGCAGTGAAGCAAAATGACCTGAATCTGCATCAGTCAACGATCTTCAGTCACATTTATGATGAAGACACCATTCCCTGACCCAAACCTGTTACACTGCAGCTCTAGCCAGGACAGGATCATGAAATGACCTTTGGGCAACTGACAGGAATGAAGGATTTCAGTGTATATACTGTAAGTCTAAGGGATGAACCTGACAGGGCCTGTACTGTGTCATTAGCTACACTACCAGTGTTGGGGTAACGCGTTACAAGTAATGTGCGTTACATAATCAGATTACTTTTTTAAGTAACGAGTAACGCAACGCAGTTACTTTATAAATTTACATATTAATACTCGAGTCATAATATTATATAATATTAGTAATATATTATATGTTAGATTAATCATAATTTCGCATAACACTATCGAGTTGTTTTGGCTCAACGAAGTGCTCAGCAATGCAAAGAGGATCTGTCATATCCCTTATTTATTACTTTTTATATATTTTATTTTATATAATATATTTTATATACTTTGTATAAAAAAACACCCATATTTGCTGGCCAAAAATCCTCCTTTTCCCACACAGTGTTATACGACTGGAAACGACTCTGCCGTCCCAAAAGCTCACCGGAGCCATCTTGTGCAACTAGCCGCGCTGTCAAAACACAATAAATATGGAGAGTGACAGCGAAGTTAGCAGTGTCAACAGTAGGCAGAGCTCTGATGAGGTGGAGGACTACTGGTCAGGAAATATATTTGAAATGTGTTTTTTAAAGAAAATAAAGGTGTGTTATAGGCTATATAGGATTGTTAAATGCATTACAGTGTTAAACACTAAAGAACAGCAACGTCTGGAAAAGTATGAGCATCAGTTAGGTGAGAAAAAGTAACGCAAAAGAACTTTCAGTTACTTTCCACAAAAAGTACCCAAGTACCGTATTTAGTTACTTTTTTACAGAGTAACTCAATATTGTAACGAGTTACTTTTAAAAGTATCTTTCCCCAACACCGTACACTGCACACATCATCAGAAAAGAGAGGAGACCTGTGATAAACTCCATCAACTACTCTTAGACTGAACTTCATGACATGTCACTTTTTTAATAACATTTCTTTATTATTCTTAAATAAAAACAACACAAACATGCTTAGGCCCACATGCATTTTATTTTAATGTCCATGGACAATAGGCAGGTATCCGTGTCTATCAGTTTTTAAAGCTCCAATCTTTTTAAAACTAAATCTCCAGTTTTAGGTTTGTGTTCTTTATATTGTCAAGGTCAATGTATTGACATTTTGGCTTTTTTGCATATATTCAACCTTTAAAGACTTAAAAAAGTTTATACATGGGTGTGCCTTTTCTGGAGAGAAATCAATAATTCACAATACATTAAAAGCAATAAAATAGCACAACAAAATGATATTTTCCTGTGCAGACTCGGCAGAAAAGCCTTTCAGATGGTGTGGACTCCTGCAACTGCTACTGAGTTAATCCAATTGAAACGCACACACTTTGTCTGCAGACACTTTCCAGCTATGCAGTGAACACTAATGGGTATAAAACACGTTATTCTGTGGGGGAAAAACAAAACCTCATTGCAATTAACCATTAAATTTTTTTTATAAAATAATAATTTATTTTATAAAATAAAAATCCTCAGTGATGAAATATATGAAAAACAGTCTTTTATTCAACTGAAATCACAAAATGTGGGGATTTTTATCAAATCAACTTTAATGAATGTCATTTTACATCTATTTTTATGAATTATAATATGATTTAAAAGTGGCAGGGCATCTTTAATACTAATTTCACCACCAAACTCCATCAAAAAAATCTTGTCACGTTTTAATCTCTAGAGATCTTGTCACACCCCTAATAGACACCATTTCATTTTTAAGGAAACTCTTGGGAAAACTATTCATTGTTACTATCAGTAAACACTAACAGCAAGTTATATCAGTGTTAGCATTTTGTCCGTACTGTTGTTTAAAACGATGTTGAGGCTCTTGTTAGTGATGAAGTATGGGATATTTTTCCTCATTGTATCCGTCAAAATACTACAAAATTATCCTGCTTCAATAGATACAATAATACTTAGTCTTAATACAATATATACATTAATACTTAATAATTTGATGTCACAATAATATATGTGACATCAAATAGGATTTCTAAAGTAGTCTAAATGTAATCCAAAAGTAGTCAGAATACATTACAAAAAATGTGTAATCTAAGAGATTATATTACTGACGTCAATTACAATTCGTGAGTAATCTACCCAGCACTGGATGTCACTACATAAGGCAAAAGGAGATCCAAAAATGTAAGTGTATAAATTGACAGAACACTCAATGAAAAATGTTTACTAAATAAATGACTGCATTTAACAGACCTTACTATTATACTACTATAACTACCTTTCAGTATAGAGAGTATTTTAGTCTTTGCCCCACATTTGAATTCAGAATTACACCAATTTACAGTGATAAATGAATGCCTTTTCATATTGACTTTCAGTGGTTTAAGCAGAATGGACAAGAAATGTGGACTGCTTGAGGAACATCCATATGTTGTTGCCTTGCTTCCACAGTTGCTGACACAACATAAAGTTACACAACACCCTGAATCACACAACCAATGAGAACGCTCTTCTATTTTTGGAGAACTGTACAAACTCTGAAAATAAATGCAATTCTTACAGATGAGCCTCTAGGAGGAGAGCGAATGTGGTGTAGCGCATGAAACATAAATCATATCTTAATGTAACTAGAGCGGGAGGGATTTTGACGTTGCAAACAAACAGCAGGATGGGGAAGAAGAGCTGCGGGCTGACAGACAGATGGCCCTAACCAACAGACTCACACTTTAAACTATGGAGAACTCAAGCGTATTTAAAGGAGTAGTTCACCTTCTAAATGAAAATTCTGTCATCATTTACTCCCCCTCTTGTCATTTCAAACCTGTACGAGTTTCTTTCTTCTGCAGAACACAAAAGAAGATATTTTGAACAATGTCGTTAACAGCCCCCCATTCACTTGCATCGGTAACAATAGAAGTGAACTGGACTGGATAGAATAGAAGTGGACTGTGCTGTTCTGTTACCCACATTTTTCAAAATATCTTCTTTTGTGTTCTGCGGAAGAAAGAAACTCATACAGGTTTGAAATGACAAGAGTAAATGATGACAGAACTACTCCATTAAAGCTGTGACCGACAAATCATGGGAGCTTCTGCCCAGACTATATATAACTTATGGAAACTTTGTGAATGATGGGCATTTTAGCCTGCATGTGACTGTACACTCACATATCAACACTCAGTCAAGAGACTAGCCAATCAAAACATACAGTCAGCTTACATTTATATTTATGGGTTGTGATCTGGCCTGTGTTCCTCTAGTTATTGTGGACTTTTATGTTACTTCCTGTTCCTGCCTTCCTGTTGCCCTCGTCCATATTCGCCAGACAACCATCGCCAACTCCAACAACCTCCCGGACGTTGTTAAATGATTTTTTGTTATGGACTGAACCAACCAACCACTTCAAACCCAACTCACCCGTGATTGTCCTCGGGGGTCACTTCTTAAATTTTTTTGGCTATGCTTTAATTCTGGTGGGGTCACTGTGGGGGAGGCGTAGGAGGACTCCACCCCTAAACATGTTTGGGGGGCAGTAGACCAGCCGCGGAAGCCTGCATTCCCCACTAATGTTGACTAGCCCTGTGCTCATGGCTGCCACTCCAGAGCCCATCCACAACATGGCTAAATTTCTTGGGCCTGTACACAACCTAGCTGCCTCTAAAGTGCCTGTGTGCAACATGGCTGCTTCTCCAGAGCTAGTCCAAAGTCTGATGGTCCCAAGTCTGACGGTTCCGGAGGAGCTCATTGTGGTGGTGCCTGAGGTCCTGCCCCTGGAGTCAGCTCTGCATGGGTTTGCCACAGCCTTGTGGTGTGTCTGGTTCTCTGTTCCACCCTGGACCCTGACGCCAATAGCACCACCCTGATCGCGATCACCGTCGGCTCCTCACTAGCCTCCTGCTCCACCCTAGCGCTCTGCTGCTCTGCCACCAGCTCCGCCCAGGGGTGCGTTTCCCGAACAACGACATAACTCGCTGGTTAACCACCATAGTACGATGCATCATTGGGGAAATTAACGATGTAGTTACGATTGTTTCCTGAAACCGTAGTAACTCTGTTGGAGATCAATTGTTTGAACCAAGTTGGTTCAGCAATCTAGTTGATGACGCCACACAGGTGGTGGAGTAATGACGTCTACTAATAAATACGTTCAGATCGAATTAATGTCAAATTCTTGCTCTAAATAACATACATTGCATTTAAGGACTACTTTTGTTATCCTATTTTTGTTATCTGTTGTTTTATTTCATGATATTTAATTCATTTATAAGTGTCCTCCTACGTCATTCCGCCCAGGGATTCCACGGGGTCCTAGCGCACGCAGATCATGCTCATGCGCACTTTTAAAAAACAGCGCTTCTATTTCCTCGACAAATTAAAAGATGTCTGTGACGAGGGAGGCGGGACGAGAGCCGCTGGGGAACGACGCGGGGCCGGTGGCACGAGTGATAATGAGTGTCAGCTGTGCGTTACACCGGTCTCGCATCTCTCACGGAGGAGATCGGAAGCATAAAGGGACGAGCGACAGGAGTGTACGACGAGAGAGGACCGGGCCCGGACATGTTACGTTTTTTTGTTTACGTGGCCGGCAGTCTACCGTGAGGTGGCTGTCGGCCCTTTTATTTCCCTGTTATTGTTTGTTTATTTGATCAAAAGTTTGTTTGAATGTTCGCCGGTTCCCGCCTCCTTCCTTTTATACAAACTTTGTTACAATGTCCAATTAAATTTGTATATATTTTGAGTGATGGATATGGAATGCACTGCATGTTGCTTGTTTACTTTGATCAAAAGCTAGTCTACATGTCTACATGTCATAATAATAAGGAACGATTCTTCTAACCACAGCTCTAGACCTGTAGTTCCAACCACGCAACTTTGCGATGCTGCTTGCGATTGATCATTGGAACGATAGTTTTGGGAAACACTTAAATGGTTGATCTATGCTGGAACAACAGAACTTGCGACCATAGTTGGCTAACGATGCTTTTGGGAAACGCACCCAGAAACGCATTGTTAATACAAAAATCGACCCATTGAGCTAAATCTTGAAGAACATATAAAAGTCAGACAAATAATTAAATGCTAAACATGAATACAAAAAACCTTGTCTACTATTATAAGTGGAATTCAAATAACAGTATATAAATACCATACAAACATTCTATCTTTTTTGTCATTTTGACCAGTTCGGTCGCATTAAAATTTTCTGCTAATAAATCCAAAAACACATACAAACACGTGTGTGTGTGTGTGTGTGTGTGTGTGTGTGTGTGTGTGTGTGGGAAGGGTAAACCCTACGGTATGGGGACAAAATGTCCCCACAAAGATGGCAATATCCAAAACCCTTGTCCTTGTGGGGACATTTTTTGGTCCCCATGAGGAAACAAGCTTATAAATCACACAGAATGAACTTTTGTGAAAATGTAAAAGAGCAGACAGTTGTGTGTGATTGTTAGGGTTAGGGGTAGGGAATATGATATACAGTTTGTACAGTATAAAAACCATTGCGTCTATGGAATCTCCCCATAAAACATGGAAACCCAAAATGCACTTGCATGTGTGTGTGTCTGTGTGCAATATCTCATTAAAATTTAGAAAATGACCTCCTTAATCACTGGACATATCTACATATATTTTAGCAATACATTAATAATATTCATAATAATAAAAATACATTAATAATAATAGTAATAATAATATATTTTAATACAAATATTTTCTGTTGAGTCTAGGAGTGTCCTACATTATGCAGATATTTGAAAACAATCTCAAATTCAAGCAGCATACACATCATGTCAAACACTTCTTCAGGGTCTTCTGTGCCCACTTCTGCACTCTGCAAATAGAAAGAAATACCTTTGGGCAATTACTGTGATATGTGCCCCCTCTCTCACCCTCTCTCTCTCTTTCACTCGCTGACTGTTCTTCCTCATTAGACGCCATGTGCAGCAAGCACAATGTTCTCTCAATCGCAACAAAGAGTAGCCACACGTTTCTATGTTTCTTGGAAATAACAGACATGCAAAACAGCTGTCAAACTGTAGTTGTTTTCTGAAACATGATAACAATACCCTGCACTTGCTGACATCAGTATTTACGTTATAGCAATGTCTGGGCAGACGCAGCCAGGTAAATGTTTGACTGGAGGGCACAAACGTGGTTCTCCTTATGATACCCTGTTACCATGGTGTCAATCTGGAGCACAAACAGATCCATCCCAGCCCACTTACTGGACCCCGGCTACCGCGATAACAAGCCCTGCAGGCGGAGAGCACACATGCTCGGGCTAATGCAGGCGGACACGTTCAGTAAACACAAAACTAAAATAGCCTCTGTGTCTTCACTCATTCACACACATTAAAGATTGAAGTGCACAGGAAGAGACGAGACTGTGATGTACCTCCTGCCTCAGAGCCATTACCTCCTATACATCTCTCTAACATATATACTTTCTCATCAATATTTTGTACCATGGTCTGTGCGAACACTGATTCTGAAGGTTTTAATGCAAGCAATCACTGAGTGAAAAACATAGCATTAAAAAATAACAGACAGAGAAATGCCTGTTGAATTTGCCGGGCAGTGAAAAAATATGAGTTACTGTATGTCACGCCACTTCTCATATTTACGCTATGCTAGCTATGTTAAAGTTTGCGCCTTGTAATTTAACAAATAAAATGCAGTAATCTGCTAATAGCAAGTTTTGTAGTTAATAACGGCAGTGTAGCAGAACAATTATTTTGATTTCAAGTTGGAGATGGAACTCAACACTATCTTATCTTGCCACAGAGTGCTGATTCTAAATGTCTTTTAAACTATATTAGCTATCCTACTGCTTGATATCCAAGAAAAAACAAGAATTAGCACAGTTGTTGTGCTGACACTGACAGGTAATTATTTATAGTGTATAGTGACGTGTCAGTAAAATGACCATATAAATATCAAGTCATGAATATTATGTTACATTTCTATTTGACTACTATGTATGTTGAATGCACTATTGTACAGCAAAAGTGAGTACAAGCAAAGTGGGCATCTTTAGCTTAATCATCACTATATTATAAACAACAAATTATTAGTAAGCTTTACTTTCCATTTATTTCTTGTTATTGGTTGAAATTTGAAAAAGTTATTAAACTTGTTATTGACAGTATAACACTGAAGTTTGCATTTTTGATTTAATCACAATCATAATATCGAATACCGTAATAAAACCTTCATCAATTACTGCAACATAAAAATGTATCACCAGCACAAGCCTAGTATAATTATATATATATATATATATTTACATTTATTCATTTGGCAGGTGCTTTTATCCAAAGCGACTTACATTGCATTATACTATACATTTGTTTCTATGTATGTGCAATGTATATTTAGTAATCAGTGTTGGGTGTAACTAGTTACTAAGTAATTAGTTACTGTAATTTTATTACAGTTACTTCTGATGTAATTAACTAAATACTGTGTAATATATTCAATAGTGGAAATGACATCAAAATTATAAGTCTGACTTTAAATGTATGTATGTATGTACAGTATGTAATGTATGCTTCTCACATTTGAATACTTTGGTTAGTTTCACGTCTATCCTTGAATCAATTCTAATCAAGGTTGATGTAGGATATAGAAAGTAATTAGTAATAAGTAACTAAATACTTTTTGGAGAGAGTAATTTGTACAGTAATCTAACTACACTATTGAATATGTAATTAGTAACTAGTAATTAAATCCTTTTTCAGAGTAACTTACCCAACACTGTTAGTAATGCAATCAAACTTAAAAAACTTAAGTACATTGGAATGCATTTTTTAAGTAAATACAATATCCAGGTTAACAAGAGTGCAAACTGTATTTGAACCCCCGCTTGGCAATGTACACGACAGCGCTAGAAGAAGAGGGAGACAGACATGATGACTGCTTTACCACGAATAACATCGTGCCCTAACCAGCCAGGACATGTGATAAAAGTAGGGATGCACGATATATTATCGACCATATCGGTATCCGCCGATAAATGGTAATTTTTAATGTTATCATATATTATAGCCAATAAATTATAAATCATTTCCTCTGGTTGAACCACTTCAGTTCCCCTTCTGTCGGTCTCTCGACATTGTGTCGAACCGACAGAATAGGGTTTGTCTTGAGAACCTATCATCTTCTGAGTATTTAGAAAAGGCCAATGAAAATTGGCGAATGAAATTTGCATGCCGGACTCCTCCCCGGATGTCGGGGTATAAGAGGGAAGCCGGCGTGCTCATTCATTCACCTTTTGTTCTTCAGAGCCTATGCATCTGATGAGCTTCTCTACGATCTTTGGTGATCATTTTTCTGCTGGAATCTACGACGTGGACAGCGGACGGTCCCTTCCTGCAGTGACTCTCCCCTGGGCGTCTCGGCAGTTCTGGAGGTGTTCGAGCAAATTTCCTTTTCTAAAAGAGCAAATTTCTCTAGCGTGGCATGTCCCGCTGTTCTCATGGGTGCAACACACTCATCGAGGAGGGGGACGGACACGATGCCTGCTTCCAGTACGCTGGGGCAGACGTTGTGGATACGTCCTGCCCGCATTGCGGGCGGTGATGATTCAGACGTTGCGTCACAGGTGGCTGTGTTCCCACGGGACTCAACCACCACCTCGTTTGCTCCCCGTTCCGTGACGGCAGGACTACGGCCCTGCCGTCTGCTACGGCAAGCAGCGAGGGAGATATGAGGATTACTGTGAGCGATAATCCGCCAGCCACGGGCTCACTGACCGTTCACACCTCGTCTCGCTCGTCTGACCGTTCCCCAGGAGACGGTCCGCCGTTTTATTCCTCAATCACATATTCGGACACGATGCGTGATGATGAGATGTCTCTTGCAGCATCGGGGGGTAACATACTGCCATTCGACTCCGATGATTCCTCAGGCTCCCTCCCTCGGGGGGTCGAGCACAGGAAGAAGCGCACGTCGAAATGTCAGCCATGCTTTCCCGGGCCCCCGTGAGTGTTGGGTTGCAGTGCCCGCACAGCCTCTCCCGGCGCTCGCAGCTGGCTACATGGCGCCTCGGGTTTGAGCGCGGCTCCAAGCTTAGTAAGACCGGGAACGCCCCCTTTCTGGGGGGGGGACAATGAAAAAGATCGTACCTTTAGTCCCCCTGTCTCATTTCTGGGAGCCTGTCCGGCTTCCCAGACTGTCAGGCTGGCTAGGGAAGACGGTCCGTCTCGGCTACGCGATCCAGTCGCCTCACGCCCGCCAAGTTTCAGGGCATCCGATATACCTCAGTCAGAGGCTAGGATGTTCCCGTACTTCGGGCCGAGGTCACCACCCTTCTGGCGAAGGGAGTGATCGAGCCCGTATCACCAGCTGAGATGTTCAACGGGTTTTACAGCCTGTACTTCATTGTCCCCAAGAAAGGCGGGGGGTTGCGCCCTATCTTGGATCTGTGTGTTCTGAACAGGCACCTACACAATAGCTGCCTTTCAGGTTGATCATGCAGAAGCGCATCCTGACGTCCGTCAGCTTTCAGGACTGGTTCATGGCAATCGACCTGAAGGACGCGTACTTCATGTCTCGATCCTCCCTCGACAACGGCCGTTCCTACGGTTCGTGTTTGAGGGACGGGCATATCAGTACAGGGTCCTCCCCTTCGGTCTGTCCCTGTCTCCACGAGTCTTTACGAAGGTCGTGGAAGCCACCCTCCTTCCCCTTAGGGAAGGAGGTGTGCGGGTACTAAACTATCTCGATGACTGGCTCAGCTTGGCGCACTCTCGAGATCTGTTGTGTACACACAGGGACCTGGTGCTCCGGCACCTAGATCGGTGGGGCTTCAGGTCAACTGAGAAGAGCAAGCTCTCCCCGGTGCAGAGCGTCCTCTTTCTCGGTATGGAACTCGACTCTGTCCTCATGAGCGGCCCCGCTCACCCCCTGCAGGGGGCGCGAGACCCGCGACGAGGAAGCCCGCGCCCTCGCGGCCTCCCAGAGGCAGTGCGACTGACTACAGAGCGCGCCCGATCAGTGTTGAACTGCCTGAAACTCTCAGGCAGTCAGCGGTCCCCCTGAAACAATTTCAGAGGCTCCTGGGATACATGGCATCCTCGGCGGGGGTGGTCCCCCTCGGGTCGATGCACATACGACCGCTCCAAAACTGGCTACAGAGTCAAGTTCCTTGGAGAGCGTGGCACACCGGCAGCAGGCGTATGGTCATCACGCTTTTCTGCCGACACACCCTAACCCCCTGGTCCCACATGACCTTCTTGCGGACAGGGGTCCCCTTAGGGATGCCTCCCTGTAGGGTTGGGGTGCCGTGTGCAACGGGCACGCAGTGTCGGGGCGGTGGACGGGCCCCCGCCTGCGTTGGCATTTCAACTGCCTAGAGTTGTTGGTTGTGCTACTTGCATTGAGGAGGCTACTACCTCTCGTGCAGGGCAAGCACGTGCTGGTCCGGTCGGACAGCACAGCTGCTGTGGCGTATATCATTGGTGGCATTCGCTCACGGCAGCTAACATGACCTGCCCGGCGCCTCCTCCTCTGGAGTCAGCAGGTGATCAGTTCCCTGCGAGCCACACACATCCCAGGCGTCCTGAACCAGACAGCCGATGCGCTCTCTCGTCAGTCGACGCCTCGCGGAAAGTGGCGACTCCATCCCCGCGCAGCCGGCTCATTTGGGAGCAGTTCGGCCAGGCACAGGTGGACTCCACCCATTGTCCGCTTTGGTACTCCCTGTCTGAGGCAATCAATGGCACAGATGCCCTTATGCACAGCTGGCTGCGGGACAAGCGGAAGTACGCTTCCCCCCAGTGAGCCTCATTGCACAAGTCCTGTGCAAGGCCAGGGAAGAGGAGCATCAAGTGGTACTAGTTACGTCCCTTTGGCCTAACCAGGACTTGGTTCTCGGAGCTAAGGCGTTGACAACAACTCCCCCCTGGCCGCTCCCCCTGGCGAACTGCTTCCCCAGGGGAAGGGGCACGTTACGGCATCCCAGGCAGAACCTGGTCTCCATGTCTGGACGGGACGAGGAGATCCTGAGTGACCCACCCCCGGTCCAGTTGGGACGTCACTCAGGCTAGGGCCTCGGCCACTGGGCGGCTATACGCCCATAAGTGGTGCCTCTTCTCGTCCTGGTGCTCTTCTCGGGAGAAGACCCGCGGAGTTGCTCGATCGGGTACGAGCTGTCCTGTCCTCAAGAGAGACTGGGGAGTAACCTCTCCCCCTCCACACTGGGAATGTATGTATACGCTCATCATGACCCAAGTGCTGGGTAGCCTCTGGGACAGCACGACCTGGTCATTAGGTTCCTAAGGGGCGCGAGAGGGTGACCACCTTATCCGCGCTCCGTACCCTCTTGCGACCTAGGTGGCGGGCCCAGGGGCGCAATTAACAGTTTCAAGGGGGGTATGCAAGACAGAATTTTGGCCCCGCCCTCTTCAGATTCATTTTTTAAACGAGTGATTTTAATAATAAAATGTTTTATAACTATAGAAATAAAGTCTTAACCTACTTTCAAGTTCTTTCCACGCTAGGTAAGCATCAATGTGGTTGTGCCCTGTTTCGAGTTGCTGTAATCTACTTGACAGACATCACCAGTTTCCGTAACCTTTTACAAAGCGGTTGTTGTGTGTTTTTTCTCCACCCAAAAACTTTGCACGCAAAGCAGTACACATTGTTTGTTTGATTGGAAAACATTAACCAGTCCCGTTCCACTCGTTCACCATTTGCTAATCGTCTAAAGCAGTAAGCTTTTGAAAAACATCTATTATTCTCCAGCGATCTTGGGAACCGCCCATCAGGACATTTTGAAGGACCACTCTTGGTCAGCCTTATACGAAATGAATCAAGTCACTTTAGCCGGACAAGGCCAAGTTGATGGATCTGTGTCACGATTAAGCAACACACTGACACTTACGTTCTCTGCTTCTTTACTTTGCTGTTTCTCGCTGTCATTGGTGAGACTGGTGGTGGGCGTGCACGGTCTGCTAATGGACTGTCCTGCTTCACTCTCACCGGCAGCCGGAATGTTATGCACATTAGCATCAAATGTTGTGGCCTCCTCTTCCGTAGTCCTGATTTTTTTTAGATCGTCATCGCTGGTTCTGTTACTGTCTTGAATGTTGTTCTGTGCTGTTTCATGCCTGCATATTGTCGATTGTTTGTCGCTAATCTGTTGCCCTCCTCCGGTGCTAACATCGACACTGAGGCAGTCGCTATTAACATCCAAGTTCTTTCCCTGCGTGTTACTGCAGTCATCAGAAATATTTGGCTTATTCTTCGTAAAGACCCACTTTGTAAGAGAGTTTCTTAATTTTTTTACCTCTTTATCAATACTTTTTTGAGTTTTCGTTTTTGGGCACCTGACAAATGCTTGTTTCGGTCCATCGTTACTTTTTATGTCAACGTCTGGTGCGCTGTTTTTTTAAGAGCATCACGCTCACGTAACACTTTAATTTACAATAGTTTAATTTTCATTTACAGGAAATAATTTTTCTTTCACTTTAGTGTTATTAACTGACATGTATTTGTGTATGTACAAAAAAACGTTAACTGCAAAAATTAAAAAGGGATGATTGTGGGGCCCCCTAGCGTTTGGGCCCATATGCACGGCATACTCTGCACCCCACCTAACGGCGCCCCTGGGCGGGCCTCAAGAGGCCCCGCCCCCTACGAGCCTCTCGGGGTTGCCGCTCTTTCTCAGTCTTGATAAAGACGGCTTTCCTGATGGCGCTCACCTCCAAGAGGGTAGGGGATCTGCAAGCACCCTCCGTGTCCACAGATTGCCTAGAACTCGGGGCCGGGATTCTCACGTTATCTTGAGACCCCGCCCTGGCTACGTGCTCAAAGTTCCCACCACTCTTCCGAGAGACCAGGTGGTGAACCTGCAGGCGCTCCCCACCGGGGAGGAAGACCCAACCTTTTCGTGTTGTGTCGAGTACGCGCACTGCGCCTCTACTTGGACCGCATGCAGAGCCCAGAAGCTCTGAGCAGCTCTTTGTCTGTTTCGGAGGTCAGCAGAAGGGAGGGCTGTCTCCAAACAGAGGCTGGCGCACTGGATCGTGGATGCCCTCGTTAGGGCATACCGATCTCTATTCGCCCCTGCCCGTTGGGAGTGAGGCACACCCCTCATGGGCACTGGCTCAGGGCGCCTCTCTGGCAGACATCTGCAGAGCTGCGGGTTGGGCTATGCCCAACAACTCTGTGAGGTTCTAATACCTACGCGCGGAACCGGTGTCAGCCCGCGTCCTGCAGGGCAGTGTGTAGGATCGGCAGCCGGTAGGGCATACGCCCGCGAAAGCCCTTCCCCCTTCCCCTAGGGGGGTCAGCGGCTATTACGCCTCCCCTCTTTCCCCCACTGGGTAAAGAACAGGCATTTTATCCATCACTATCACCTTCCTCGGGGGCAGGCTGGGCAGAGCAGCCCTGCCCCCTTAGGCCGGGGTACAGTTGAGTTATCTCCCACATAGCTCTAACCGGACCTAGTGCTCCAGACGTGGTAACCCCCCCTCCGTGGGCTGTTCCGTCTGATGTATCCTCATGAATGGTTCCCACCTCTGCAACCCATGACCTCCCTAGGTGGACTCCCACCTTGCGGTTAACTCTAGTCCGCACAGTTTCCCATGAGTTCTCCCCTGATGGTGAGACCATGTGGTGTCTCCACTAATTCCTCCCTACGGTAGGTAGTGGACTCTGCAGCGTTTTTCCCCCGGGGGGGAATAATGCTTACCCAGTGGCCCTTACGGTGCCGGGCGGCTTCTCGCCCGTGACGGCCGGTGGCAGGGGCTTCCCAACTTTGTGGTAAAGCTCCGGGTCCCCCTTCCTCTCCATTGGATGATCATAATTTCGCGTTAGCGCCTACGTCTGACTCGCCCAGGCCAGTCAACGTCGCTCTGCAGAGATTGTGACGTGGCTCAGTGCTGTGGCGTCTTACATAGGAACCCCATTCTGTCGGTTCGACACAATGTCGAGAGACCGACAGAAAGGGAACGTCTTGGTTACGGATGTAACCTTGGTTCCCTGATGGAGGGAACGAGACGTTGTGTCCCTCATGCCACAACACTGGCCGCCCACCCCAGCGGTCGGGAGAGGATGCTTAAGGTTCCTCAGACCAAAGCTGAATGAATGGGCACGCTGGCTTCTCTCTTATACCTGGACATCCGGGGAGGAGTCCGGCATGCAAATTTCATTTGCCAATTTTCATTGGCCTTTTCTAAATACTCAGAAGATGATGGGTTCTCAAGACAAACCCCAATCTGTCGGTTCGACACAACGTCGAGAGATTGACAGAAAGGGAACCGAGGTTACATCTGTAACCAAGACATTATACGCTGCTCACAGTTACAGTACAGTACTGTCTCTGCAATGGCGATACATATTGAGTAACCATGGATTCTAGATTAGAAACCGTTTGTTTTAAAGGAGTCATATGACACGGCTAAAAGGAATATTATGGTTTGTTTTAGATGTAATGTAATGTGTAACAGGATTTAAGGTTGATAAACGCTGTATTTTCCACACACGTGCATGTTTGTATCTCCTCTTTGCTCCGCCTCTCTGAAACACACAGATTTTTAACAAAGCTCATGGCTCTGAAAAGCGAGGTGTGCTGTGATTGGCCAGTTCACCAGTGTGTAGTGATTGGTGGAATACTGCAAGCATGTGAGGGAAATGTAACGCCTCTGACCATATTTGGACATCAGGTTCCTCTTCAATTGTACTGACAGGTACTCCCACCTTACTTGTGTCTACATTTGGGCGGTCTTAGTCCAATCAGACCACCAACTGACGTAGATTTGTGGGGGTGTGGCTACACGAGGTGTTTCAGGCAGGTCTGGGTGAGCATTCGCTTTTACATAGAATGACTCTTTTGTTCCCACACGTTCATTTCTGCAATTTTACGTGTCTAATACATGCATGAGCGACTTATAACACACCAAAGACACAGAAAAACACGTGTTCACGCCATATGAGCCCTTTAAATGATGCTGATCGTATTGCATCTGGTTAGGATGTGATTTCACTAACTTAACATGGACATGTGAGTGTGTCACGTTACGTTAATGAACACATTTTACTTGACACTGCTATTGTTAGAAAATATAAGTAAGTTCAAGTTAATTAGTGATTAAAAAAATACGAATGAATGTACTGCTGTGTTATTTTATAGGTTCATCCACCTAACAATAAACTGTTTTTATCTTGTCTTTTTCTGCAGGTCACAAGAACAGATGCTCTGGAAGTTTAAGTAAAGAGAAAAGACCACAACTCCTTCAAAATTACAACCTAATACACGAATGTTACACAAGAACTGAACCTCTTTCTTGTTAAAGATATGTCTGTATGCTTTAAAATGAAATAAAGAATATATTTTTTTGTTATTTGCTTGCCTTTGTCCTTAATTTTCTTATCATAGTAACACATATAAAAATAAAACTACTGGGTTAACTAGACAGAGCAAGTAATATTTCAAACTAATTCAAGTTAAATCAACTTCAAATTTAGTGCATTGTACTTCATATAAACATATGAAGGGTTTGGTACCTTTAAATTCAATTCACTTAAAAGTTATCAGTAGCTATTACTTAATTATTTTAGGGCAATACGTTTCCTGAATTTCGCATTTATGTAGTCTTTATGTTCATTTTTTTTAAATAAATGCTATAATTCATTCAAATAAATGTCAAATAAATTAAAATCCTTTAATGCACAGCTAGCTGTGGATTATTCCTTACACATATATATATATATATATATATATATACAGCATACTGTATGTGTGTGATGAAAATTCACCACACTGTTTATGTACAGTCCATTGAATGACAAACCAAATACAGAGTGTTTTTGTAAGTAATCCAGTCATATTTGAAGTGTCAAGTGCTATTGAGGAATGTTAAAGTAAAACTCTGCACATGTATGATATACTCACACGCTAGCAGACCACCGTTTAAAATACACGCTGTAATTACTGTACATACTGTTCACATATAGAAATCCGAATGCAGTTTACACTAGCGTGGCATTTTTAACATGTTTTGTTTCAAATGCATGACGGTGGGACAGCACAGTGTTCGAAGAGCTTACGGTTAGCACATCAATATACTTCTTTCCATCCATTTTACTCTTCTAGTGCAGTGTGTGCTAGAAGCATAACATGGAGTGCAATACAATTATTTTTCTTTGGCAGTGACTGTGGCAATTCACAGAAGAAAACGCTATTTGAATTCTTTCGGGCGAGTCGCAGCCCTGTGAGCCAGCTCTTGACAGACCAAGGCTGCTTGTGGGCTGGAAAAAAATGCCCTAAATGCCAAAATTGATTTTGCATTTCTTTCAGCACACACACACACGGGCATCTGAATGTCTTTGGTGAGTCACAGTATTTCATTATGGGAAACTCCAGGCCGTGAGCTACAGATCGTCTGGTCAGATCTAATGCATCACTGGCACAGATATTTGTGGCTACAGACAAAAAACGGATTCCACCGTTTTACAAATGATCATCAATATCAGCTCTATCATGTCCAGCTTAACCTGCGCTTTAGGCTCCTGACATACACGGGCATGTGCAGTGTTTCCGTGAGGCATATGGCATCAGCACACACATCTGAAGAGCCTCAGAGGAACACTGACCCCAGACCTCTAACATACGGCTCCGGCAGAGAGTGGAAACTTGGCCCCGGTGCCTGCGAGCAAGACCCCAACGCATCACAAACACAACACAATCTGGTTAGTCCGCTGAGAAGGGGACTTTGTAGCATTCGGACAATTCGTAGCACATGTTTTGATGGGAACACATTGTCTGTCATTTGATTTCTTCTTGAGATACACTAGAGAACAGCCTTTAGGATGGAATCTATAACTGATGTAAACAAATATAAACATTTCCTTCTCCTACACTATTTTCAAGTGATTTCTGATCATTCAATTCCAACATGCAAAAAAAATCCTTTCTACATTTGAGACATGTAGAGACATAAATGAAGCCACGCAGGAGTGTTTTATAGTCTTTTTTTATTCAATCATAGATCATAAAGCAATGGCCTTTGGATAATACACATTTAACATTACGAGGGTATTGGAGACCTGTGGCACTGAGTTATACACCACAGTTTAACACGTACGGTTAGAGGTTAGGTTAGTACCACAAACTTCATAGAGAGCAAAACAAATAAAGCCAAGGAATGTATTTCGTTAATGCCAAAAGTTAGCGCATTTGCCTTCATGTTTTAGAATGAAGCAGTATTCTAGCACAACTACTGTGGGTGGAGCAGAGCGCCAAAGAGGAACATTCAGCTCTACAATCCAGTTTCAGTAGCCTGAAGTGCTCATGTGTCAAGCTCTTACATTCTGCAGCAGTTTCAGCCGGCGCCAGCAAGAACTGAGGACCACTACTGAAGAACGCCTGCGCTCCCATCTGCCGTACAATGACTGGCTGCATCAAATAAGGCAATAAATCAAACATGTAACAGGGAGCGAATGCCCAGAGGCGCAAATGCTTTTAAACATAATGTACACGAAGCTCATGGGCTAATAAAGCGTGCAAAGGTCTCTCAGCCCATTAGCTCATCTGATTTCCATGATGGACCACTCAGTTCCTTCCAGCTAAAGTGTCCATCAAAACCAGCAAAAGATGTCAGATGGTGTGAATGAAGGCGTTGAGGTCTAATGGTCCTTCAACAGTCCACACAAATGGACATCTGCAAATGAATGCCGAGCAGAACTAACGTGTTGGTTTCATTTGTAATATAGTCTCTTTTTTATTTTTTGTTAATGAAGCTCGTTGTAAATGTCTCTGAATGCACACGTGTTATTTCTCTGTAAATCTTCATTTATTTATTTTAGAATATCACAACCAGCACGCTGTCAAACCCGGTCCGGGAGGATTTGCAGAATTTAACTTCATCTTGCTCCAGATAAAGGTTCTGTATCAGTTCGACAGATTCGTCTGTTCGGGGTCAGCAGCGGCAACCGACCAAAAAACCCACACAACAGTCATTGTGAATGTCACTCTCGGGTTGTGGGAAATCAAACGTGCTTTGTGAATTAAATCTCTGCAGGGAAACTCACATTCACATTCAAGTCA
Organism: Triplophysa rosa; assembly: GCF_024868665.1. NCBI lineage: Eukaryota > Metazoa > Chordata > Actinopteri > Cypriniformes > Nemacheilidae > Triplophysa > Triplophysa rosa. Next base: position 891,106 of record NC_079902.1, on the reverse strand, counting down.
GGAATACCTCAGGATTGTGATGTGACATCAATGCAAATAATAGCATTGTGATTAAAACGGGGATCTGAATATGTGAACTTTACAGGCATGATTTGTGTCCGCATGTGTTACAGCATAGAACAAACACATCTGCATGTTCTGAAGGAAATGGCGTGCGAGGTGGTACATGAAGGTGCGAGCAGGTGTTGTTTCCTGCAGGTCGGAGAATTGCTGAAAGGTCTTTTCAGTTGGTCGCGAAAGCTGCCTGTTCCACATAAGCTTAAACGCTATCGGCCTACATCCAAAGCCACCTTTTCATTGTTGTGTTTTATAATAAGATTTTAAATATGAAACCAAGAATTTGATTGGTGAATTTGGTTGATTTAGGTTGATTTATAAAGATGCCTAATCTGAGGTGTCAGCGCCGCCCATAAAAGCATGATGTCGGCAAATACACCTAAAACTGGCCGCTGGCTCTAATGTCACTTTAATGATAACATAGAATATTGTTTGTTTAGGTTACATTTCATAATGGGCAATCGTTGGTCTGATGAATCTATTTGGTCCCAGACTGCCTGAGTTTCATTCATATGTATTTATTACTTAAATGCAGTCTCGGAGCGCTGCCTGTGAACGTTTCACTGAATTGTTTGTCCCTGTTATACAAACTTATACTTTACAATAAAATATTGTGTTTTGTATCAGATTTCATTTGTTAAAAATGTAAATGAAGATAATCGGATTACCTGAACCACATACATATATTTAAAAGAAAAAAGAAAAGAAGCAGGATAGGGTTGTGTTAATATCATATTGCGTTTTATTGTAAATGTAAAATGAAGGTAAACGGCTTTGCACGTATGAGTGAGTTAAACTATTGAGAATGAACTGATATTCAAGAATAGCTTATGAGGGTCACAATCAAAAGCGAATTACAATTAATTTTTAAAGGTGGGTAAAAATGTCTCTAAAATAACACTTACAGCTGCACTAGCGTTTTATAAGTTCAAAACAATTAGCTTTCCTTGGTGTCATGACAGAATAGCAACAACCTAGCTGTTATACAGTGAAAGGCATTTCTACCATGTTAGTACAACTATGATTTAGTACATGTAAACAAAAAGCCTGAAATACTCATGAAACATAACGACAACTACTTCTCGATGAGTAAGAGCTGTTTAGTTACCCTCTGTAGTTCATTATTAATCAATTGAGCAGAAACACAGACTTATCTGATCAAATTTGAATTAGTTTTTAAGCACTTTTGTTCACAAGTTTGCAAACTTCGCATTATACATCTTCAGAGGTGGACAGTAACGAAGTAAATTTGCCTGAGTACTGTACTTAAGTACACTTTTTGAGTATCTGTACTTTACTTGAGTATTATTTTTTCTGAGTACTTGTACTTTAACTTGACTACATTTGAAAGACAAATATCATACTTTTTACTCCACTACATTTATAAAAAGGTCCAAAAGTAGAAAATGGTTTCTATGCAGCGGGGTTTCCTGTGTGCACAATTTATCTGGCTTGCGATCTTCCAGGACCTTTTACTGTTGCCAAGTATTTCAGTTTTTCTAAGCTCGCGGTTTTCCGGCAAGCTTTGAATGGCCATTTGTCAGATTTTTTTAACGCAAATCTATGGCGTTATTATAATGACAAATGTCGCGAGCGCATTATTACAAGGCGAGAGCGCATTCTTGTCATACGAGCGCGCGAATCTCTCCGCTCGCACGCCGATTTCCTTTGCTCGTGCACAAAACTGGACGCGCGCTTTCAACTATACGCTGCTCTCTTATGAATTTTCTCTCCTCTCGCTCAGTGAGCGTGTGCGCACTCAAAATGCGTTCCGTGCGTCCACGAATCCTTTGGTACTCTTGCTCTCGAGAGGTCCTCTGTGTGTTCCAGGCATTATAGGCTGTCAAAAGTAGTCAACCAATCAGGGATAGGCTTCCACGTCGGGCCAATGAAAACGCGACCTCTTAACTACAGTAGGCCTAATTGTTAAAAATGCTTGATGAAAAGAGTTGTTTTTCGTGTTCTTTTCTACAAAAGTGTCATGTTAATGTGTAATTCTTGTAAAATAGTACATTGTAAATTGCTGAGTTTCATTCTTATAAAATCTTTTAATATATAAACTTTTAATGAGTGGATTCTTGCTGTGGGTAGGTGGGTGGATGGGGGGCACCATGAGGTCTTAATACGCCTCTGGATCCACCACGTTCTCAGGTAACAATTTTAATATATTTGATGCAACATTATTAATCAAATGTATATTATAAATGAACGGTAAGGGAGCGTTTGGTATATTGCATAGAAGTTCAGTTTTATGCCCTGAACTTCTGGAACACTGAATGCAGAACACTTACAGTGTCTGTCTGCAAACGCATTAAATGCATAACCAAATAGGTATAGAATATTATATGATTTTCCAAATGCTCCAGTGCTATTATTGTTTTGATATGTACCGTTACTTGTAGTAAATATTATTTTAGAATAAAGCTAACTTAAGACACCAATCTAAATTGTTCGGTAATCAATTTAGTACTATTTTGACAATACTATGTTTAGTGTAGGACATGCATGAGGACCACATGAACTTGAGGGTGTTGGCCTGTTTTGTCTGAATAACATGGTAGTTAAACTGACGTTTATATGTAGCCTACAAAGCATCCTAATGCCCCGTTCATTTCTAATACACATTTGACTAATAATGTTGCATCAAATATATTAATATTGTTACCTGAGAACGTGGTGGATCCATCTTGCTTCGTTGAAAACGTCGAGTCACTTTCAACCAATAAGATGCCATGTAAGAGGTCGCGTTTTCATTGGCCCGCCGTGGAAGCCTATCCCTGATTGGTTGACTACTTTTGACAGCCTATAATGCCTGGAACACCAGGAGGACCTCTCGAGAGCAAGAGTACCAAAGGATTCGTGGACGCACGGACGCATTTTGAGTGCGCACACGCTCACTGAGCGAGAGGAGAGAAAATTCATAAGAGAGCAGCGTATAATTGAAAGCGCGCGTCCAGTTTTGTGCACGAGCAAAGGAAATCGGCGTGCGAGCGGAGAGATTCGCGCGCTCGTATGACAAGAATGCGCTCTCGCCTTGTAATAATGCGCTCGCGACATTTGTCATTATAATAACGCCATCAAATCTGGCAACTCTGGGATCTTCCCCGCTAAACTAATGTAAACGTAGGCGCTGCTACACGTTGATAGCGCTCTAAAAGGCAAATAGAACATTAAAAGAGAAAAAGGCACATGTTAAAGTGTGGTGTAATCATCTGTGGGTTACGATCAGTCAAAGATCGTAGAAACATTGTCATGAAAATGATCGGCATAACGGCTAAACGGTAAATAAGCATCACATACACCTTGAGCTACACGTGCGTGTTAACTTCTGATCTGCTGCTATATCATTTAAAGCGATTTGGAAATGAATGATGTTTTTACTGAAGTAACTATAGTTGAAGTATTCCTGTTGAAATAAAAACAATAGAACCCTGCCCAAAATACAACATAAAATGTAATGGATTTAATGGTTATAATGGGATATTGTACTATGGATACTTGTTGTCTACTTGTATGTGATGGATTCTATTGGTGGGATGGTAAATCCTATTGGAATAAAACCCAAAACACACTACAAAGAGGAATTTAATTTAAAAATCTCATTCTAATTAAAAAATTCATTGTTTTTTTTCAGCAGGGATGGTATTTGCATTAAAACCACAGTATCCACAAATTTACCATTTTCTAAATATAGGAACCATACTCCAATTAATAATCTTTAGTAAAACCACAGCAACTAAACATACCATAGTTTCATTATATTCATTATTATACTAGCTATAGTTTATGTTTGTAGTTAAATTATGGTAATAAGTCCAACAAACACATGGCTTCTACACTTTACTATTTACAAGAACCTTACTACTTACTGGTAAATTGCTGCTAAAACTGGTAAAGGGAATATACAAAATAAAAGAACACTGCTCATAAATACATAGGCCTAGGGGGCTAATGAGGATAATTAGGCTAAATGATCATACAGGATTATATCTAAACTAAACATATGTGTGCTAAACATATAAAGCTCTTAAAGGAGTTGCTCACTGCAAAATTTGCCCCCATTGACTTTCCATAGTAGGACTAAAAACTACTATGGAAAGTCAATGGGGGCACATTTTGAAGTGAACTACTCCTTTAATACAACTGATACTGTGAGCTACTCGGTGTATTCAGTAGGTTGCTTCAGAGGCAAAAGGTATACGACAATAAAACAATGCACAACTGACATAAAGGAAATTTACTTTTAATACTTGAGTACTTTTAAAAGCACGTACTTCTGTACTTTTACTCAAGTAAGAATCTGTCTTTACAACTTTTACTTGTAGTGGAGTAATATTTGACCAGTAGTATCTGTACTTTCACTCAAGTAAGGAAGTTGTGTACTTCGTCCACCTCTGTACATCTTACCGCGAGCTTCTTCGGGTGTAAAAGAAATGACGTATCTGTGTGGTTAATGCTGATTGGTCAACTGAGGTGCCAAGGAAGAGCACTTTTGACCAATGAGAAACCTTTCGGCATGCCCATTACCCTGCCTGCAGAGACCCCTACTTGCTTCCTGGGTGAAAATCCAAAAGTCCGATGAGGCCAATGCTGCTGCCGCCACAGAGACGTACTGTTTATTACCTTCATTATGTAAGAAGCCTAATTGCCTTTCAGGGGTCTACTTGACCTCTTGATGTGTCTGCCCAAACCCACAGTCGCCGGCTGAACAGCTTCATATGCTGCTGATGAAGCGTTACAGAGATCATGCATTTTGAACAGCCTCTTTGCGTGCCACCCTCGCTCGCTTTCCATTGGGACTTTATTGGTTTTGACACGAAGAAATGGACTTTGCTGTGGCTCTCATCAAATTATAGTGGTGCGTTCTGAACGGTCCAGTGCATCCATGTTCCCAACTAAATTGAAAAACAAAAGCTTTGACCTTCTTGCCGAGTCCGGGCGAAAGTGTTGTTTCTGGTCAGAGCCCTATTATCTTTGGGTCTGAGCAAGCGTGTGACCTAATACATAAAAGAGGCAATCGATACTGGGGCATGTAGAGGAGATATGACAAAACGTGGGGTCAGAGGTGGGGTCAACAGGACGTTCCCTCCGCATCCCAATCAGGTCAAGGTGAGATTATTTTGCCGGTTGAATAGACACCGATGGGAGAGGCATAGCTGCGCTGTTCCCGTCAAGAACCTTCCGCCTAATGAGGATTCTATTAGCAGACGAGGGAGAGCGTTGGCAGCGCGGCATACAAAGACGACTGGGTAACAATGCCGCCAGTTAGCAAACAGATGTTCTTTCTGCATCAAAGCTGGTCACGGCTAATGAAGCCTTTACACAATTGCTGGAGTCCTGGACCCCCAGAGAACAACAATGTGTGTGCGTGTGAGACTGCGGCTTTCATGCGCAAGCATGCATCTCACAGAGTCGCATCACTTTATTCTCAACACATAAAGGGGAAATGGGCATAGTTTGCGCCTAGCATTGAAAAAGTCTTGGCCCAGGCCGCCCACAGTTTCTGAGCATGTGATGTATGTTGCACACAAAAACTGGCAATAAATCAGCGGATCCTGAAACACTGGGTCTGATGGGCTGAATTCTCTGCAACTCGTTTTCATCAGAAAAGCACCAGGCGGCTACAACGGAAGCAGTAATCACTCAATTTCCCAGGTAGCATCAAATCTTTAACAGATACTGTACATAGCATTTTATTTGATATTCTTTTTATGTTGTGTTCACCTGTACTTTGTTCTGTAGGTAAAACTAAGTAGATATCCATAAGCCAAATGGCATGTTCCTCTTTCTACACACATTTCTGCAGATGTGTTTCTGGACAGGGGTTTATAAAGACTACCACACCATTATTTTTGGTAAACTAGTCTATTATCATCTATTTCAGTTTAACCCACCTCCAAACACCTCACTGTCAGTCGGACACTTTCTTCCTGTGTAAGCGAGACCTTTCATAGACCTTCCTGTGACCTTTCATAGAGGTCAACTGTTTATTTGTAGTGCCTCTCCACAGCTAACATTCGTTTTGCTTTTTCATGTCCAATGTGAAAAGGGTTTTAATGCTCCAGATTGTAAACGCTCACCATGTCACCACCACAGACCAGAGCTCCTGTCTGGACCAGTGTATTGTACCAGTGTGTGCACCCAACACAATAAAGTCAATTGGTTTTGATTTGTAAAAACTCTCTACTGTCCCTGATTTTCTTATGTTCACTCGTAACTATTTCTGTCAGGCTGCAAGATGTGAAACTCATTGTGCTCATGAATATTTCGAAATCAAAAGCAGCGACAGTAAGAGCAGAGAATGGTGTTATGGAGGTGAGGGGGTTGAAGAGCTCTCGAGAGGCATCGGGATGATAGAAACACAGATGGGTCATTTTAATAGCATTGTGTCCGAGTTTCATCTCTAGACCACACATGATTGAACGTATTGCATTCAGCACATTTTGACATGCATGAAGAATATCTGCACACGGTACATGCATTAGCGCACAGAAACACATTCTAAGAAAATCAAACTCTCAAACCAGATGATCGGCACTGCATGTACCTCTGCTGGTGATGACATCTTAACTAAGCCAAACATTATGTGAGCAGCGTTCACAAGGTGTTGAAGACCCGCAGCATTAAAAAGAGTGACACGGGTCGTTTGGGAGGCTGGTTGGCACAGATTCTCGGGCAGCATGTGGAAACAGGAGTTTTGTTTTGATCATGTTTGATGTTATCAGATGCAGAGACAAAGAGCTGCTTGACACCAGGGCCGATGCAGAGGAGGCCGGCGGGGGGCGGGGGGACTCAGCTGTCATGCTCTTTGTGTTGGGCTTCCTGTGCAGGTGGGCACTGAGGAGTGCCAACTCAGACAGCCATGCATCCAACTATAATGGGCGCTTTTCACCGGGCCAGAGAGAGAGACGCGCCGCTCTCAAAGGACCGAAAGAAAGAGTGAAGGACTGCGAATGCGAGGGAGGAAAAGATAGGTATCGCCCCAGAGGAAGACAGACAGCAGCGCACTGCAGATTTTCAGCGGACAGAATGCGCAGTAGTATGAGTAGAAGAGCGAGAACCTGAGAACGTTGAGTAACTCTCCTGCTCCAAGCCACTAAATATTGATTAGCTGAAAGTATTGATCGCTGCTCCAGGGGGATTACTGCCGCTCTAATGCCGTTCTGTAGCAACATTGTGTGAAAGTCGCAGAAACAAATTCCACTGTCGCCAATAAATAAAGCTACAAACCATGAGAGGCTGTGCGTTACTGTGATACAGTAAAGGGCTGATGCATGCATCGTGATCTCTGCTTACACGGTAAAATCATTTCTCACAAGGATTTATTTCTCTGTTTGCTAAGCAGCCATTGAATCATTACGGTAGGAATGCTTTACGGACATCAGCTGCTACAAAGCACACTTTTAGGTAGCACTTGTAAACTAGCTTCCATTAAATTCCTCAAAATCATTCAATCAAGGTTTTCCCTCAATGTACCGCAGTTATTGAGGAGTGTCAGACTGCTGGATTGACGAGTCAATGAGCGCTTTTCCATCATTGCGCCGAAGCGTTCTGGGCCAGCGGGTAGGGATATGATATCATTTTACACAACGAAACTCTTCAGAATGTAAAGAAAAACACCTCACTCGACCGATGAGAGACTGATCCTGAGTGGTGACGTCACTACATGTATTCTATCAGCCGATCAGTATCGATTCAGCCCGGTTAGACACACAGTGACGTACACTTGCAGAAATATACACGTGAAGAACAGAATTTGGTGTTTGATTCGCTCAATAATGTAAACGTTACACGAGTTTCACATCCTGAGAAAACATGAGCTTTGACTAAAGTCTGTTTGTATTTCAAACTAAACACTCCAGATCTCAGGAGGTCTTTTATGCATTGTGAACGCAAAGCATTGCAGGATGAATATATTTTGATATTGGTTCATATTCTAACCTGTATAGATTGATGTTGGGATTGGAATAAATTCACAGAAATCTTCTGTTCATTTACTCTTTAGTCTCTGTGTGTGTTGCAAATATAGCTCATTATTATGATTATATAATCAGTTGATAAACTCAAATACCGGCAGCCACACCACTCCGTAGCCCAAGACTGGTTGCTAAGCTGAAGCTAAGCAGGGTTGAGCCTGGTCAGTACCTGGATGGGAGACCTGCTGGGAAAAACTAGGTTGCTGCTGGGAGAGGTGTTAGTGAGACCAGCAGGGGATGCTCATCCTGTGGTCTGTGTGGGTCCTATTGCCCCGGTATAGTGACGGGGACACAAGACTGTAAAAAAGCACCGCCCTTCAGATGAAATCCCAGGATGTCCTTCGAATAAAAGTAGGGGTGTAACCCCAGCATCCTGGCCAGATTCACCCATTCGCCTCTACAGTATACCTAATCATCCCCATGTGTAGTAAATGGCTTCGTAACTCTGTCTCTTCTCCACCAATAAGCTGGTGTGTGGTGGGCTGCCGTCGCATTATCCAGGTGGATGGTTGAGGAGTTTCCTGCATGTAAAGTGCTTTGACTACCCTCACATTTAATTTCTCCCACTATGTGTTATAAATCATTGTCCACTTTTCTGACATTGCCATGACAGCCCAGCAGAAAGCAGGACATTATTCCTCCTGCTCATGAGTTGAATGTTTTGAAGGACAGATCAAACTTTCGGTATCTCTCACATGACCTGAGGCACAGCAAAGCAAAACACACACTGTCAGTTCACAGATGTATCTTAGGAAACAGGCCTTACAGAGTTTGAGTGGATGCCAGCAAGAATTCTGATGTTGTGATAGTGTGATGGAAAGTGCACCCTGGTGTTTGTGTGTGTTACATCATTCTATTTGATTTGTTATTAAGATCACTCTTTAAAGGGACGTCAAATAAAAACATAAAGCAACATTCCAAATCAATAAGCACTGGGGTTGGGCAGTGCCTTTCATGTGAAACTCTGTTAGAACGTAAAGGTTAGTTGTTTAGCAATAGACACTCAATGATGAATTGTCTCTGTGCTAACCTCATGGAATATCCATGTACTTTATGCATTCTAAGAAACGTTTATGTCTGAGAGAAGTTTACAGTTTCATGACAGCGGATGTGTTTACTGTGGTCCACTGAGACCTTAGTACTTTCTACAGATAGACTACAGGTTGCAGTTATGCACAGAACTGTCATGATTCTGCCTCATCATGTCATGTCTTTCTTGATCTTGTGGCAGAGTCATGACAGGATCCCTTGTTTAATGTGGAGAGAGGCATTTTGACCCTTTGGGCGTTCCATATGTTCTCTCCGGTCTCGTCTCTGTTCCCGCCCTCTTGTCTCTTCATTCTTGATTGTTAATTACTTCATGTCCCGCACCTGTCCCCTCTTGATTTGCTCCCCTTTATAAAGCCCTTGTGTCTATTGTCTTGTGCTCGTTCGTTTTGGTTGTTTGCCTACAACCTTGTGTCTTGTCGTATGATACTCACCCTCTGGATTACCTTGCCCTTTAGATGTTCTTTGTTATCAGTCGTGTCTTAGTTTGTGCAAGTTGTTATATTATCCGTTCTCTATTGTTTTTGCCCCCTTGTGGGAAGTCTTTGTTTTTGTACCCAGTCTTAGTTTCGTTTTCCCCATCGTGGGTGTTTTGTTTTGTACTTTTGTTTCATAAATATATCCTTGTTAACTCCTTCACCACTGCTGCCTCTCTCTACGTGATCCCTGACACAGAACGGGCTCAGAGTTTATCATGAGCTTCAATGTTATCGACATCCTAAATATGCAAACAAGAACATTCTTAGCGCAATCAATGTTACTGACCTCATAAATCTGCAAATGAACATTTAACCAGGGTGTACAAATGCCCTGTGTATAAACAGATTTTTGTGGCATCAATGGAACCATCGATAGTTCTTCTTCTTCTTAGTATTATTATTATTATTATTATATACTCAAAATTTCAAACGAGGACAATGATGCATGTGGAGGCCTTACACATCTTAAAATTCCTATCTGCTGAATGTGCCATTTTGTTTGACTACAAAAAAATGACTACTAATTTATATTGTTACCATAATAATAAATAATAGCCACAATTTGAGAAGCAAAATTCTCTGGTGACACAGAGACGAGAGAGAGTATGATGACTATTGCATTGATGTTTGTAGTGGATGTAAAGGCATTATTCTTTATAGACCTGTCTCACTGCTTCAGGTGCCCGACTGATGCTTCGGGTCTCAGTGTGAACTGCACTTATATGGTCCGCAATCTGTCACGTCTGCGTCTTTTGAAGCAGAGCTGGATATGCACTCCCTCTGGGACAAATGGCTATTTCTTTTTTTACTTTATACGGCATCCGTCCATCCATTACCATTTTCAGTCTGGCTTTCACTGTAGAATGTACTGGGGGCAGCATCTACATGTGGCTAGCAGCTTCTAAAGCCATCGATCATTTGCCAGAGTTATTCAACACTGGCTCTGTGGCTGTGGGTTTGACGTGTACGCACCGCTCTTTCTCACCGGCTCCTGATTCGGCTGGGGATTTTAAGCTTTGTTCCACCACCTCTCTCAAAATGCTTCAGTCTGATGGCTAAAATGGCGCTGTACTTTAGTCACTTTGAACTGCAGCGTATCCACCAGCTCACTAGCTCTTGTCTCACATTCATGCAACAATCTGTTCAGATTCACTATGTCCTAGAATAACACGTAAGAATGATTTGCATGCATTCGTCAGACACTTTATACAAAGTGACTTCAGTTCATTCAGTCAGCAGTGGATCGAACCCAGGAACTGGACTGGAACACACGTTTGGCTCTTTGGTATACAGTATTTCTAAAATCTGGAAGCATATTGGTAGCAATTATCAAATTGCAATGCAATTTGCAAAATGGCAATGCAGTATGTAAAATGACAATGCATTTATGTCTTTAAATATACATTTAAAATAACATATGTGCAAAATGAAAATGAAAATTCAATAACACAATTGACATTTGTCCGTTCCTACACTACTTTTAATATGTATTTTGAAATGCATATTTTAACGCTCTTTAAAGCGGCAGTCCACAAGTTCTTTTGAGTAAAAATGAGCTAAAACCAATTATTGAGCAAGTACATGAAAGAACGGTGTTTAAAACGGTGTCACTACCCTTGCTGGATTCACCACAGAACGCTTGTAATAATGGTTTGGAATTTGCCCTGTCGGGTCGACTTTCCCGGAGATCCTTATTTGGTGTCCTTCGTCTGTGCGTCATTTCGTCACATTCGTACACAGAATGAAGAGGATCCGGCTGCTAGCCCGCGCGTGGATGCGAGTGACAGGCGGCTTATAGCGTGTTCTCACAACTGTTGGGTAGGATTTCATACAACGTTTAGTATTATTTACGGCTGCGTTTAGTACTTTTACTTTTAAACGCCAAGCAATGTTGACATCTGGTGATTCATCATTTGTGAAAAACAAGAAAGAATGAACTGATGACAGTTTACAAAGAAACAGGGAATGTGATCGGACTCGTGCGAAAACAAGATTTAATATTGACAAGGCATTTCAAAGGTGGCGTGAACATCACTTTGCAGACATCACTTTATTTCTTCTGAACAGGTAAGACATTTCAATAGATAACACAAAAACCGTAGCGCACTTGTTGTGTTAATACAGATGGGTAACTTAGTTTCATCGGTTGTTCTTTCTCTCTTTATGTTCATTATGATAAATGTAATTTAAGCCCTATTCGCCCGGGATTAGTATTATTTGGGACCTCCTGTGATTTAGAAATGACCTCCCCACATCTGTATTTCATTAGCACGGACAAGTGAAGCCTGTGATTTTACTCAAATGTACGGACTTATATCCCGGATATGACGGCAAGGCTTTGCATATAGTATTTAGTAGTTGTATGATGTACAATGGTTTATGACCGTGCCTGTCAGCATTTGAGACCCGCGTTCGGGGATCTTCTGTCCGGTTCGCGTTACGGGAGATTCCATGAGAAATAACTAAATGACCCGCACCCGAAATAATATCAAAACACTTCAACACAGCCTCCATTTGCGCTATTTGTGTGTTTATGTTCTTATTTGTTTCGTGTTATATCATCTGCCATGTTATCTGTGTTTATTATGCGCTACTGATGTTCAGTGAAGATTCTCACCGCTGCACTATCACAGGCCACGACTCAAAACATCAGACTCATCCGCGCAGTTGAGCAGTGCCGAATCACAACTCGCGCAAAGAAATATCTCCGCACATCACCTGCAGTAGCAATTACAAACTGAGATGGCGACAAAGAGGCCAATCCTACGGACTGCCGCTTTAAGTTGCTAACTTAAAATGAAAAGGCATTCCCCGGATTGAGTATATGTGTTTAAGATAGCCAAGCAAAACTGTTGCAAAATGATCATTCAAATGTTATTTTCCCTAAATGCATTAACATTCACGGGTTGAACATTTTGGATTGCATTTTCATTACACAGCGCGCCGAGTGTTGCAAAATTCAATGTGGAGCCACGTGGGCCACGCCCCCTCCCCGATACAGCGTCATTGTGTGCGTTGATGTGAGGCTGCAGACAGAGCTGATAAAAGCAATAAATCGCATGCTCACGAATCAGAGCACAAAGACAGAAATGGCTTAAGTGTTTCTTAAGATTATTAGGTGTCTGTAGATGATAGAACTAGTAGCTACATTGTTAGAACATCTGGCAGAAAATTCTCTGCCTTATTAGGTGGTGAGCTCGCTATGCTGAGTGTCTCATGTAGACTTTCTCATACACGTGCAGACGCGTTTTCATCATGAACACATTCAGTATTTTGAGTGTTGTTTAGTCACAATATCTTCACACAATCATTCAGAAATGTTCGTTTTGTGAGACTGTACAGCCCAAACACGACCCATCCATGTACTTTGTTATTAAGTGTACTTTAAGTGTAATGGTAGTGAACTTTTGAGTACACAACTAGTTTACAATTAAGGTTTTCATTTGTACTACAACTATACTCCAAGTAAACTTGTTGGTATACTGATAGTTTACTAGTTCAACACTTCTAGCACATGTTTAGTATGAAAGTACACTTTCAATTTATCCCTATTAGTTAAGTTTCTATACTGCAAGTATACTTGTAAGTATTCTTTAGGTGCACTGGTAGTTTACTAGTTCAATACCTGTAGCACAGTTGTTGTTTACTGTATAAATGTACACTTTAAAGTCCTCAGTAAAGTACTAGTTTATTTGAAGTATGCTTGCAAGCTAACTAGCTCAATACTTGTAGTACATTTGTAAGTACTTTTCCATGTTTATTTTCGGTAAACTACTACGCTTTTATTATTAATACTTGTAATATACTTTTAACTGCAGATGTACAGGTGACTCAAAATCATTAATTAGATTAACATATTAGTTTTAACCATACCAGGAATATATTAGGAAACACACATCAGATTTTTAAGCTAAACCAACAAGTTAATTCAATTCAAATTTATTTTTGATAGCATGATTTACTGCATTGGAAAGTGAGGAGTCTGAAGTATGTAAAACATGTGGCGCTTGCCGTGACGCTTAAGTGTTTCTAGGTGGTTGCTACAGTATAGTGTTACTAATGTATTCTGGGTCATTGCAAAAGTGTTGCAATGTGGTTGCTAGGGTGCACAGATGGTTACTATGGAGTTTCGAGCACATTCATAGCATGTTTTACTTAGATAATTTTTGTTAGCATGTTCCTGTTCACTGCTAGCATGCGCAGGAAAAATGACAATGGAAGTCAAAAGTGCCCCAGAACTGTTTGCTTTCCTACATTTTTCAAAATATCTTCTTTTGTGTTCAACAGAACAAAGAAATTTATCAAGCTATTTGTTCCTACTATGGTAGTCAATGGTGGCCAAGAACTGTCTGGTTAAAAGCATTCTTCCAAATATCTTTCTCTGTGTTCATCTGAACAAAGAAATGTGTACACATTTGGAACAACTCGAAGGCGAGTAAATGATGACAGAATTTTCAGTTTTGGGTGAAGTGTTTCTTTAATCTTTTCTCTCAGTGAAGTCAAGTATACTGAAGAGTAAATTTAAGTTTTAAAAAAGTATATTTATAAGAAGTACACAAGAAGTAGACTGTAAATATACTGTACTTTCCTATTTAAGTTTATATTAATAGCACACCGAAATAAACATCTTTTTTGAGTCATGTTGAATGAGTAGTGGGAGCTGAAGTGCTTAGAAAGAGATGGTAAACTAGTATGAGTGGGATGGACTTTTATTATATTAAAGTCCTAAAATCCACTATATGAGACACCGTCACTTTAAACATAGCTCTGTTTTGCTACAATTAATGTAAGAAGATTAGAAGTTATCAAAAAAATATGCTGAGTGGCTAGCTAGATAGTTTCTTCTATATTGTTGTCATTGTAACAGCAGCGAATATCATTTAAATCAATATCAATGTTGCATTGATATAATGATGTATAGAGCTCATTTCACGTTTAGTTCATCAGACTCAAGTGCCTCTAATTCATGTGCAGTTTTTTTAGAAGGAGTGTTACCTCTCGAGACTTTATCACAGCACAAATCTACCACATCTCAAAGCATTGCACTAATAAAATCCACACACTTTAAGGTCAGTTTATGGTTCTGCGTAGGACCTACGCCGTAACATACGGCGTAGCCTACGTACGTAGACGACGCCGTCGTGAACATTTATGGTTCTGCGTTGAGAGTATGCGTCATACTGCAATTACACCGCCGAAACGCTAGTTGGCTCTTTGTGTTTTCATGGGTTTGCTCTTCTTCGCCGATGTTTTGTGTGTGTGTATGCTAGTGTTTGCAACCGACAATGGAAGCCAAACCGACGTTAGAGGAAATCTCTCTCCAAGAATTCGCCGCCATCTGACAGTCTTTATAGTCCGCCGAAGAGGAGTCATACAGATGCGTGTATTTCCGAACCTCTTCAATCAGACGCTCAGTAACTTGGTCGATGTCGATGCTCACCATGTTGTTCTTTTGTGGACTCTGAACTTGCCGGAAGAAGACACCAGAGAAGAAGATGCCGGAAATGCGTAGAAGGAAGTACGATGCTGCCAAACCGACCAATCACAGCGCTTGCGGTCCGCGTAGGGTCCGCGTTGAGTTGACGCGTTGTTACATTTTTGGAGAGGTGCGCGTCAGGCTACGGCGTAGGGTACGCACAGGGTACGCGGCTCTGCGTAGGCTACGCCGTAGGTTACGGCGTAGGTCCTACGCAGAACCATAAACTGACCTTTAGTGTGCATATTTACGGCCCTCAATAACCCAAAAGTCTCTATAAAAATCCTCCAGCATAGACCCATGTGAGCCCCCAATAATGTATGAGACGTTCCTTTGAAAGGCGAGCATGTCTCCGTGAGCAGGGCTTTTAGGCTGATTAGTTACAGGAATAGAAAAAAAAGTCTGGCAATGACCTTCACAATCACTGCTGGTAGCCCTCCAACATCCCCCCTCACACACACACACACACACACACACACACACACACACACACACACACACACACACACACACGCACGCACACACACAGAGCCAACACTGGAGTCGCTTAATATTCCAGCACCAGCCTGTGGAGCCATCTCATTTGACATCATCATTATTATAAGAAGAATGAAAGAAAGAAAGCGGCAAATCTGCATGTTCATTTAGAGAGAGCCCTGATGCAAAATAGATAATAACACATAAGATTGGGCAACGTCCTTGATGTTGAATTCCTTACTTGCACCATCATTCTCTCTCATGCTCATGCCTGCCCTTACCTCTCTGAGCCCTGGTGCTATGATAGAAAGACAGGTGAAGAGAAGGAGGCTGAAGCAGTCCAGAACCTCCAGCAGTTAAGAGCACGGCTCAAGAAACCGTTTCTGTTTGCACAGATAGCTTATGTTACAAAAAAAAACACACGTAGCAGCAACTAATGATAGGCCTTGCATCTAAACCTACTCCTGAAATCCTGAGGCAATCATTGGTTCATTAGAGTGTCGTGTCAGGCCATAAACCGTCCCCTAAAATCAAAGGTCATCGATTAGTTGATCATTGCAAGTCATGGCAAGGACTGCTTCAAATGAATTTTGGGACCACGTCCTGATTGTGATGACCATTCAAGGCAGAGAGAAGAAGAGAGACCATGTGTTTTAAAGGGCTCATATGGCGTGAACGCGTGTTTTCCTGTGTCTTTGGTGTGTTATAAGTTGCTCATGCATGTATTAGACACGTACAATTGCAGAAATGAACGTGTGGGAACAAAAGAGATATTCTATGTAAAAGCGAATGCTCACCCAGACCTGCCTGAAACACCTCGTGTAGCCACACCCCCACAAATCTACGTCAGTTGGTGGTCTGATTTGACTAAGACCGCCCAAATGTATACGCAAGTAAGGTGGGCGTACCTGTCAGTACAATTGAAGAGGAACCTGATGTTCCAAATATGGTCAGAGGCGTTACATTTCCCTCACACGCTTGCAGTATTCCACCAATCACTGCGCACTGGTGAACTGGCCAATCACAGCACACCTCGCTTTTCAGAGCCATGAGCTTTGTTAAAAATCTGCGCATTTCAGAGAGGCGGAGCAAAGAGGAGATACAAACATGCACGTGTGTGGAAAATACAGCGTTTATCAACCTTAAATCCTGTTACACATTACATTACATCTAAAACAAACCATAATATTCCTTTTAGCCGTGTCATATCACCCCTTCAATCCCATCCCACTCAAAGAGATAAGAACCAGACTAGCCGTCTCTTCTCCCTGTTTCCAACAGGTTCCCATTTCCATCAGAGAAGTGAGACAGGTGATTGACCTGAAACGTGATGATGGAAAAGGACAGTGGGACGCATCTGCAATCCGTCCCGCGGCAGGGGCCTGGCGGCCAGGCTCACTCCTGCGGAGGAGAGGGCTGATAGATGATGCCTTGCTCCTGGCCTGCCATACGCCCAAACAGGGCGAGCTCCATGTGCCCCATAAGATGATGAGCCAGACCGTGAGGAGGAGACAGGTCACCGTGGCCTCATTAACACCACCACAAACACACACACACGTTTGCCAAACAAGCATCACACTCAATCTCATGCACCGCACCTCCCGGCGAGCTGAAGTGTTTTTTTATCCAGGCTTTTGGTATTTCAGATGATGGGATTGAGGTAATTGTGTTGTGTTGGGGATCAGGGAACAGTGGGTGGGAATAACCTGCGGAGGGATTCCAGCCTTAGATTTGCGCTGTTGGAAGGTGCATGAAATATGTGTTTCGCTGGAAGCTGAGCTGTGCCAATTACAATTAGAATATAATGTGACGGACACCACACGTACCTCGCCCACGCGTGTGCATTTTGCTCTCCAGCAACACATCGTTGAGATGTTACCTGACAGATGTTTTGCAGACTATGGAGTTTGACAATATTATATTGGATGTTCTAGCAGTATTTCAGCGGGACAGTGCCATAGGCTAAATCAAGATTTTTAAACATTACATTTACAACGAGGTGTTTGTTGCTAGCGCTGCAGACATTACGACAAGATTCAGGACTCAAATCTTAGCTTTGCTGATGTTCCTCAGTTTTCAAATGAGAGTGGAAGTGAATGCGTGGAGCGTTGGAGTTTTGAGGCAGTATTGGATGAAGCTCTGTTGTCCTGTGGCTTGACTAACTCTTCTAACCGTCCAGCTGCCATTAAAGCACCTTTAGTGTAGTAACAAGAGTGGTAATGTTTTAATGTAATGCCGCTATATAAAAGACTATTTCTGTAGTTCATGTTTGCTATATGTTTACTAGAAGGCTACTAGTTTTAGGATAATGCTGCAGGAAGCTGCTGTTAAATAATAATCATGCCTTTTGTCAGAAGTTTCGGCACCTGTAATGCTAACAGCAGTCTTGTAAGTCTTGTCCTGAAGGTTTGGCCGGCCGTTTGTCCTGCTGCGATGGCTGAATTCCCAGCTTTGAGAAGTATTGCAGAGCCGCTGATTGATATCGGTAGCACATGCAGTGAGCTCCACTCTCGCAATAGCTGCTTTCCTGTTTCAATTTTTAAGGATCCTGATAGATTTTAGAGACCGCACAGACCCCCCCCCTGCTTTTTATCTCATCAGACCAAGTGGTGCATATGCTTCTATTCAGGGGATTTATCAGCATCAGTAATATCCAATTTACTGCGATAGGAGCCAGACGGCTGATGTGACCGTGTAATAACACGCTACATGAACCTTGACAATATGGAGTTTGTGAATGCTGAAGACATGTATAGTGAAAGAAATCAATCCAAATGCAAATCCAGATTCAAAGGAAATCAAAGCAATTAATAACACTTTGATGCAAACAACACACACACAAAATGATTCATAGCAGGAAGCAAAAGTCAAAAGATCTCAACTTAACATGTAATAATTACAATAATAACAACTTTAATTCCATGTAGAACTACACACAGAATTACATGGACTTTCATGTCCCTTTAACAGCATATCAATATTTGTGTCACAGGTATTAATGGTTGTGACATTTTTCTTTAGGTTTTATGACAGTTAGATGTCATGGAAACTCACAAGGCTAATTGACTTTCCCCGAAAAGCCTCCCGAGATCGTGCAGCAGATTTGCATCTAGCTCTGACTGTGATGATATGCTACAGCTGCTAAAATGATAAATGTAACCTCGACAAGTCCTGTGAAAAACTGCCGTGTATTTATGGCTGCATGAATACATAACTAAACAGATTCAGTTACACACTTTGTTTGGAAATCACCGTCGACTGAACGTCCATCATCGCTGGCGTCAATTACAGGCACTTTGATGTTAAATGCACAATATCCAACAAGCTGTCAACGGCAACATCTGAGAATGCATATAATGTATATGGTCCGTTATGATTTTATAGCACTCTTTTATAAACACGAATGAGTAAAAACAATCCGTCTGTTGTGTAGAACTATTGCTTTACCTTTGGCCACATTGATCATTCTCATTTCACAGTGACTGTATACCTCCTCTCTCACGGTTTATCCAAATGTTATTCTAATGCACAGCGATCAATGAAGTGTTCTTTTTGTTCAGTGGAGGAACTTGTGTTAACTGATGTAATACCTGTAGTGTGTTACAGATATTACATCATGTTTTATTTGTGCTCTTTCGTGGTTCACTTGCGGATGTAACACTAGCCATGCTTCTCATGCAAAAGTAACTGGTTTTACATGTTTATCCCAGACATTCCTCCTACTGTGTTTTCTGAGGGATGATGAAATTCTGACTTGAGAATACAAACATACATTTGTCTTGGATTTCATTCCATTATCAGACAGTGGTGTAAAGTATTGGAGTAAATGTACTTAGTTACTTTACTTAAGTATCTTTTTGGCTACTTTGTAGTTGTACTGAGTATTAAAGATATTAGCAACTTTTACTCTCTACTTAACTACATTTTTGAACAAGTATATGTACTCTTTACTCCACTACATTTGTAATGACTAATGCAGTTACACATTACATTTTGCATGACACCTATCTTATAATTAATATTGCCATTCACAGGGCATTGAAGGTACTACAATCTTGTGGATTTTGCCATAACTTACAAAAACTTGTCAACATGGCTTCTTTATATGAATATGAGTGCAGTATCAGGTAGATGTCAATCTCTGGCGGTTTATACACGGTTAGCCCTTACCCGCTATTTCTACAGTAATATATTGGCAACACTGTTGCCAGCTAGTTACTGTAGGTCACACATCTACAAAAGCTCTTATTTTTAAAACTAACTCTTCCTAAATGTGCTCTAAACATGTTTGCTCAAAATTTGACCATGTGGTGGGACTATTGCCATGAAGTGATGTAAACCAGTAAAAAGAATGTATAGTATTTCAATTTTCAAAAGTGCTCTCACACTATATAGACAAAATATTAACCTATAGAATGAGTCGGACACAGAGAAATGAACAATTCACATATGAATCTCAACAATGGTGACAATCAACTGAACAGCTTCATGCTGCAATGCATGCTGGGTACATAGTACAAAACTCATTCATGATTGTTTGTCACCATTGATGAGGTTTGTATGTCAAGTGTCTAACTGTGTCTCAATTGCAAAGAAAGATTTTCTGACAGAGATCTTTCCATTATAACATGTAATCACTTTACCAAACATATCTTAATAAATCTTAAATGCTATATTATTATTATTTAATGATTGAATTCTTTCAGATGTATCTTCAGTTACTAAGCAAACATAAAGTTGCGGTTCCTGTAAAGTCCCTTTCAGTGTTATTGTATAAGTGTACATTTTAAAGCTACAAGAAAGTCAAAGAGTCCAACCAAAGCAAACACTGATCGCCATAATGGTGACTTAAAACATAATTGAACCACTATGAACTCGAGTTCAATCTCAATAAGATCTTACACAGATGACAGAAATAAAGTGAAAGTGGTGTCTGTAATATGTGAAGATGTTATTGATGTTTGTGTTTAATTCTCCTCTGGTGAAATCTTGACAGATTTATTGTGTTCATCTGTTATTTACACTTGTTCATCTAAGACTGTGTGACTTAAGTGCGTTAATAGATTCTTTAATAATGTATCTTCAAACAGCCATTGCAGTAGTTTACTGTAAAACACCTACAGTAACTAGCAGGCAACAGTGTTGCCAATATATTACTGTAGAAATGGCAGGTAAGGGCTAACAGTGTATGTGAAATGAGGACATGACTGCAGCTGGCGATGAGGCCCAAACCAGCATGTCCAGTGCAAAAAGGCTTTGACTTTTTAATTCTACTTAACATTATTTTATTTATCTGTTATATTGAAGAGACCTTTTTGAAGGACTTTGGTTTACTTATGAGCACTTGAGCTTAAATGAGACTTAGGGTGTTTGTAATGACGTAGGTTATGGTGTCGACCATGATTTGTTGCAATTTTGAGGTGTTCAGTCTTATTATGATTTAAGAAAATAAATGCGATTGCTCACCTCACAAATCAACTGTTTCTAGTTTTTCACTGATGTGTCTCTTAAGTGTTGAGGACTAGTGCTGCTTTGAGCCTACATTCAGTATGAGTAAAATACTCAAGTACTGTTAAAATCAGATACTCAAAGACTTTTACTCAAGTCGTTTTGGAATTGGTGACTTGTAACTTGTAATGGAGTAATTTTCACTGCAAGGTATCTGTACTTTTACTTAAGTATGGTTTTCAGGTACTCTTTACACCTCTGTTATCAGATCATCATTTTTATTCTTTTATTTACTCATTTTTCAATATTTATTAGTTAGTGTATTTGATTCTATATTCCATTGTTGTTTAATCTTACATGGAGTAAAAGAGACCACGTCATTTTCCTGATCATAAAGTAAGGTTAATATGGGTTTTTTATGGAATGAAATGTTCTCCTACCTTCAGAATGGTGTGATAATGTCAGCAAGCTCACACAAGAGGCACCGATTCCTGATCCAAAAACAGTGATGCGATTGGAATCACCACCGAAATAGCCAATGTTCTCGCTGATCCAGCGCAGAGCCTGAATCTGATCCAGAAGCCCATAATTCCCTTTAGCCGCCTGGTCTCCTGTGCTCAGGAACCCTGAAAGAGACATGAGAACATGCCATTGACACAACTGTCTTAAAAACTTACTCTCTCACCTCATTACACTCATACTTTGAGTGAAATTCAATGACCAAAAAAGAGAAAGCAAACAATAAACAAAATGAAAGATGAATCTGACCAATAGTATTGTTCATTTCATATCGTTTTAATGTCATAATATTGTTAGTGTGAATTCTTTTGGCCATGATAACCACGTAGTGAAAAAAATCTGATATAGTGACCGTCCTACTGCCAACCAAATGTATTGATTTTAGCTGAGTGGTATTTTCTGTTGCAAGCTAAAGATTAAACCACGAAACATTCGACCCAATAAACCGATGACCATGTATAAATGACACTGAGTAACTTAATGCTTCTGTTTCCGTTACATACAGCACCTGGGACATAAGTGCCATTTTACAGAAAAGATATTGATCTGCGGCATGGAGTTGAAAATATTGTGGCGTTTGCAAACTTCATTATGACTACTGCTCATATTTTCTTGTATCTGAACAAAACCCAAACCACAAGTATTAAATTCATCCCGTAGCACCAATGCTGTAAACCTGTTGAGGAGAGGTGTTTTAAAACCATTTAAACCATTGACTTTGGGCAGTAAGCAAGCACCTGCAACCACCCGGGACACCATACCAACCACTTACTGTACAACACTACAGCACCTTCTAACATATCATGAGCATAACTCACAAGGGCATAACACACAGTGCTGGATTTATGAGAAGTTTTGTGCAAAATTGTAAATGTAAATAAATATTTGACATCTTTTCACATATACACATCGGGTCTATGAAGACATGGGAATAGAATGACAACACTGAAACAATCGAAAAGTCGTCTCCCAAAAGAACCATAATTAGAGCTTGTGACAGCAGGCAAATGTATTTTCTGTTACATTGAGATGAACTGTGTGATCTGGGTGTCTTCCCATCACTGTGAGCTTTGACAACCTAACGTCTCCCGAGGGGAAACCTCAAATTGGCGTGCGTGCGCAGAAGAAAATGAGAGTTACACTACAATCAGCACGAATGATGGGTAATATGAGTCATATTCACAGTGAAAGTGCACTCGAGCTCAACTCATCCATTCTCCATGTTGATGTTAGCATGAGGAATAAACCAACGCCGCGCCCACAGAGGGAGACTCGAAGAGAAAAGCCCACAGGACGTCGATGAAAGACACGCTTCAGTCACACTGAACACACTGCTTGTGTTTCACTTTATAAACACGCTTTCTGTTTGTCATGACATACTGGATTCATTCTGAAGAGCTACGTTTGGGTTTGTTACAGAAAAATAGTTTAGCGTACAATACTAAATGAAAGTTAGATAAAACATGAAATCACTTTCCGCTCGTTCTCCTTCACGACTCCTCGCTGCTAGAATGATCTTCCAAATGCAGTCCAGTCAACCTCAAAATCTCTCTCATCGTTCAAAAAACAACTTCATGCATATCTTTTCAGTAAATGTTGACTTCTCTACAGAAAACCCACTAAACCTGTCTCTTTCTCTCTCAATAGGTGTTTTTCCGGCTTTGTAAAACTAGTATCTTGGTATAAGCACTTTATTATTGTATTATTGTCTCCTCCTGACAAATCACTTTATTGTTCCTTTGTCTTCTCTGTAAGCAGTGGCGTCAATTCACCTAAAGCCAAGGTACGGCAGACTCTCGTGAGGTCATCTCATCTCCCTTCTGTACCTCCACATGACGGTCTGTCTCACACACTGCATATTGATTCATCTTATCCTGACCCGGTCATACATGCAGCAGCAGCCATCCTCACATATAATAAAGCACAACACGCTTTCAGTGTTCCATTGATGAAAACATCATATACTTCAAAAACAAATGGAAGCAGATGTGAACAGAGTCATTTCTCACTACGCCACTGAAGCTGCTGATAAAGCGGCGCTGTTTTTACACTTCCGACGTCCATGTTCCTGCAATAAATACTGCAAAAAAATATGACTTTGAATTGACCTGACCAGACAGCCGAGGTATGGCAGCCACCAGCCCCTGCCATACCCAAATGTCGCCCCTGTCTGTAAGTGGCTTTAAGCATCTGCTGAATTCCTAAATGTAAATGAATTTACTGTAGTAGTTACGTATAATTTCATCAATCTAATCAAATTTAATGTGGTAAATTGACTGTCTGTTCTGACTGAAAGTGAAAATACTGCATAATAACAGAATAAACAGATTGCACAGTATATTCAACATAGAGTTATGTGCAATGAAACTGGAAGATTTCACAGACGACGAGGCCCAGCAGGACAAGCGTTTTCTCACTCACCATGGACGGTTAGGACAAAAACAGATTTGAAGAGATGACTTTTATCACTTGAAAAGAGGGAGACATCTTGTTCCCCCGATCCATTTTTATTGCGCTTTCATCAGGAACAAATCAATTAAACTGCATGCAATATATTAGCATATCAAATAAAGTCTGTTTTTTCAAGGTTGCTTCCTGCACAGAGGAGCGTTTAAAGATAAAGAAAATGAGGTTAAACGAGAACAGCTTTCCTAAACCTCTCAAGGGCATCGGCAGACATTTTGCACTCCGTTATGTCACTTTATATTGATGTGGAGTCTCACGCTGAATCAAACGTTCACTTTAAATCACTTACATTTGTGTAAAACACATTGCTCGTGTCACACATCTCTCCAATAATGGTTAAAGGGGAAAACGAACAACAACAAAAAATCTATCTGACTATGCAGCCGTTTTAAAAAGTGAGCGTTTTTATTTCAGTCATGCTTTTCACAGTTTTGCATTCTTTTAATTAAGAAGAAACACAATCAAACCATAGTAACCAGGACCATTAGAATGAATATCAAATACACAACATTATACTTCAGATTTTCCTTAGTTTTAGATGTCTTTACTCCTGGTGGATTTATTCACAAAGCAGCAGGCCCGTACAGAGTTTGAACACATTTACATTTAGTCATTCAGCAGACGCTTTCATCCAAAGTGACTTACAAATGGGGTTAAACACTGGAAGCAAGAAAAGATGTGATTTGTCATGTTCAGGTGAACATCAGTGTGCAGGACCTTCAGAATGCTGCTGAACGACAGCTCATACTCCCCTTCACCATGCGTCTCTACAATCTGCTATCTGTGCCTTTCACCATCACATGAGCTGTGGTACCCGTCAATACACTGATAATCCAGAACCTTCTATTACACTCCAGAGTAATGAAACGCGTCAACATTATGCAGAAATAACCTGACAGGTGACTTATGATGTCAGCAATGCGTAACATCCTCAATATTCCGAGGTTTCCGGTTGATTTGAGTCTTGTTGGTAAAGCACACTGAAAGAGCACGAAGGCCCTGCGTTCACATTCCACCACGCTGATATCGACCCACGCAGCGCCAATGACATGACATTGAGCCGACAGGAGGTGGACATGAGCTGACGCCAGAATATGAGCACATTAAATATACAGCAAACCCACCAGAGATCTCTTCACCTTCTTTCATCACTAAAGCTGTCGGATGGCTTTCACACGTCTGTCCATCCTCGATTCATCCGGCCTGTCCCTTGAACAGACGCTCTCCATCAGCACGTGCTTCAAATCGAAAAGGATTTCCACCAGCTTCAGAAAAGCTGGTGACGTATGTTGAAAGAAATGATAGAAGAGAAAAGTCATGTCTTTACTATCGACTGCTCTTCCACACGTCAATAATGGTCAATGAAGAGCGCATTAGAACTTCTGCTGACAGTAATCTCATAAAGTATGTGTCCACTGAAGAGATCTCAACGATGTCTGAGAATGTGCTCAGATTTAAGCCATCGCCTATTACAGTACAAACTCAAAAATGTTGCACCAACATTCAGAGCAATCATTTGATCAACTAAAAAGCGAATTTGATAGGACTTTACAGTCACCACAGCAGTAAGATTGTGACGTCACACACACGTTGTGTTGTGGAAAACAGGCTTCCAGAGGACTCGGCATCAGACACTGATACAGGATCAGAGAGAAATGGATTTATATTTTTGTCATGTCACTACTGACTTACGTGCCAGAAGTGGAGCAAGCGTTAGAGAATGTTACATATATATACGCGGGTTAAGTAATCTTCTTGAGCGCGTGGCAATGACATCTGCTGATGAGTTTAATAAAGAGTCGAGCCTCTCAGAAAGTCTGATTCTAATGGATCTCATTACGGCTGATTCACCTCAATTCTAGCTCTCAGTCAAAGTCACAGACAGACACATCTGCTGTTCTGGAAGTATGCCTGATGTAACATCTGTAAGCAGTCACACTTCTGTGCAGTGTTTTTCCTAACCCGCTTATGTTTCACCGTGAAGCCTTAAAGAAACAAAAACAAGAGAACATCCAGTCAAGTCACGTGAGTTCTTATTGTCATTCTGATACATGTGTATCATCAACAACATCTGTCGTGTCTCCCAGAAATTTCACACTTTTACATATGGAGACATAAGGCAATATCGCATTATGAAACCTGTCTAAACTGACACAAACCTAACTCCCGCAGCAGGTAAAATAACTAGACATATACTGTAGTAATCTATACTATACTATACACTACTGTAATCTAACTGTACTGATACAAAAACTGTCCGTACATTTAACAAACAGTGCAGTATTACAGATGACATTATGATATGGTTTTAATGACAAACATAATGACAAAAACCCATCCTCTGAATCTGTTCACGTATAGCGTGCTGTTATATTATGAAGAGTTTTTTTCCAAAAAAGAGATGTTCATGTTTTTTTTATTGTGCATTCAATTAATATCAATCAAACTGCAGTTGGTTTGAGCCAAAAAAATGCAGCTAAATAACACAATAAAACACAATGCAGACATGATCATCTCATTTTGGAACCAAACTCTTCATATGTTCCTGTCGGTCAGCTGGCAACCCTGTTGAAAAATGTTTTGATGCTGGCTTGACCTGCTTAAACCAGCTAGGGACCAGAACATGACCACCTTAAACCAGCAGCACATGACCAGCATCAAAACATACAGGTAAAGCATTGTGTCATGGGCTCAGTCCTCAGCGTGCACACATCTACCGATACCTTGAAGTCACTATGGATCGTTTTGTGGAAAGTAGCATGAAAAGAGTGACTCAAACATTTTTGAAATATCTGCTGTGTTCAACAAAGAACTAAAGTCACGGGTGTCGTTTCCGGTGACAGCTTTAAGTGACATCCACTTAGACCTTTGTCTGGCTAAAGCAGAATGCTGTGTTCTCTGTAGCGAGCTCTATCCTGATGATGATGATGCAATGGACAAGTAGCTTTTGACATCAGCCCGTCTGTTTTTCTCTCTCTTCCCTTCACTGTTGATGCCGGCTAACAAGACTGCCTGTGTGTTCCAACGATCTGCCAGTCTCCCAAGCCTGCTCGCCCAACCTCGCTCACACAATCACAGCTTTGACACTTCATAACCCATCCTCCTCCCATTTTCTCTCCTCGGGGCTGAATAGAGGGATTCTGGATGCCCGGGGAATTGCAGGGCCACCCTCAAAAAAACATAAAGAGCCAATGTGTTCCAGACTCTCGTATGTATTCTCCAAACCTCTCGCTCCAGGGGCATTTCGCTCGTCCCAGTTCTCAACTCTCCCCATATCCATTGAATTCTTCAAAATATTGGATTTGAAAGGAAAAGGGGCGGAGAGCCAATCTCTGAAAGAGCGCCATTGCATTTGTATCACTGTACAGTGTTCAAAGACACTCGCTGGCCTCTTCAATGATGTGTATGGGAAGTCCGGGGGAAGTCTGGAACAAGAGAGCTGTTTTCAAAGGGTCTCAGAACACTGAGGCCCATTCACATCTCATTTCTGATGGAGGGGCGGAAAAGAAGAGTCTGGGGTGAGGCCTGTTTTTCTGCAAATCGCTGCGTTTGTGTTTATCAGACTTTTGCTAAAAGCCTCCACCAATCACTCACTCGGTTGTGTCTTACTTTGGATCGGGACCATCTCAGCTCCGAGTATAAATCTACACTTAGCACAGATAGATGTAAAGGGTGGAAGATTTAGGAGCTTCTTTCACTGACACATAAATCATACAATTTCATCCTTTATCAATGAGTACGTCTACGATTGAGTGACCGCTGTGGAATGAATGAGCGCAGATATATGATAGGAGCGTATTAGCGGTATGTCATCCATGAATTTAGATGAGATCTGACAAGAGCTTTTTCATCTCTGAGCTCTTAATAACAGTAAGAGCTCTTGACGCACGTTTCCAAAGAGCCTCAGTCCAAAGCCTTTACTATTAACCAAAGCAACCGCACGTATTTGTGTGTGTGTGCGTGCGTGCGTGCGTGCAACAGCACAGGAAAAACATTATTCTTGGAATTTTCAATTCAGCCCAAATGAGCAGCTGATGAGATTGCAATGGACATGCAATTTATATCGCATTAAGAGCATTCACCCCAAAGACACAAAAGCCTGTCATGCTTACTGCCAGTAGCTTGGTGGAGCGCTACGAAGCAAAAACCATAACGCTGATCAGGAAGGATCAAATTCAGGACTGATAAAGCAGATTGCCTTTAGGAGAACGCGGTGAGCAGCGTGAAGTAAATCAGGGTTCCGTCCCGTCCTGTCACAGCGGCTCTTTTAATCTGATTACATGACATGCAGGTACCCTGCGAATGACAACAAGTGAACGGCCGCGGCAGCACTTCCCAATCAATCTCATCCACCGGCGCATGCCCATGAATGAAAGCGTGCGTGTTGATGGGAGCGACTCTAAGACAGCAAAAGGCTTTTAGGCTAAGTGTACGCTGTCATCTGAAAGCTACGAGAGTCTGAAAGTGTTGCATACATCCGTTAGGGAGGAGAGGGGGTTATCAAAGCAAATCACGGTCACATTTCACAGCGTCTTCAAAGTGCCGCTCACCTCCGATCGCAGGTGGGGGCTGCAAATTCATCTCTTGATAATGAGACGCTTCAGGGGGAAATCTTTAGCTCTGAAGTTGCTCTGTTCCTTTCAGTCGGACTGCATGCTTTGATAAGATCGTCTTCTGTCATCATATCGTTTCTTCCTGGTTTTAAAGGAATGGAATCATCATTTACTCACTCGCATGTCATTACGAATAAGCAAGAAGTAAAAACAATCCAGAGCTCTTCTTTTTCACGGGAAGCGTACAGTGACCAAAGGCTGTCATGCATTAAAAATGACAAATGATTTGCAGACACTCTGCTGGTTCTTCTGAGGAATAAACTGAGAGTGTTAGTCACTGATAATGTTTGACTGGAAAGGGCACAGTTGCATAAACTGTTAAAACGAGTCTTTCACAAGTTCGCATTGCAGATAATAAAGTGGGACGGATAGTATGCGTATTGGCGTGCTGTCCCGGGGCGAGGGCTCCGAGGTCGGTGATTCTCCCTGAACTCGGAGCATCCGCCCCTTGACCGGGGAGAGGACCCGGAGCATACCCCCTGGTGCTGAGGTGAAAACGGACTAGTGGTGTGGAGGTGGGATGTTGCGAGACATTCGAGAGAAGGCGGTAAGGTGACTTGGCTGATAGGATGATTGCTGCGATTGCTAATCGAAAGCCAGCCGAGTTAATTATCTGCACGTGCTCTTCCGGAACCTTGTTAATAAAACATCATTAAAAGTTACAGTAGTTATCTAAGTTTTTTCTTTAAGACTGGTCATAACTGGAAAAACTGAAAAGTAAGACTGATTAATCCTAACTAATTGCTAGTCAGTGAACCCATGGCCGCAGCCACCACTGACGTCCAGGCCTCTGTAGTTTTTCCATGGTATGTAATAAAAGCCTAAAAGGACAAGCTGTATTTAGTGCTGTCACTGTAGAAAACGCCAGGATTAGCGATCTCAGATCAGCGTTCTTAAGTGTCAATCTGATTGAGTTGGCCAATCAAATAAAGGAAGGTGAGGATTACTGTCCAATCAAATGAAAAAAGGCGGGAGTTGCTTTTGACAGAAGCTGAGGTCAGTTTTAACTGTGAAAGAGCGCAATGTAAGTAGCTAAATTTGTACATTTTTATCATGGAAAAATGATACTATGTGCTAATTTGCACAGTTCTACTGTTTGCACTTCTGGTGGACGCTAAACAGCTAAACAGTGATTTTATTCATTGCTATGTACTATGCAATGACAATAAAGTTGTATCTATTTTCACTGATAACCCACACAACATGGCACAGATATAGGGCGATGGCGGAAAGCATTAAAAACAGGCATTTGGAAGGACATGATGGGGAGTAAATAACAGAATTTTCATGTTTGGTTGAACAATTCCTTTTACAGTAATTCTCAGTGCATTCGTGGATGCCAGGTGGTTGCTGTGGGCATAGCTTGTGCTTTCATTAACAATTTGTCAAGAGTCGAAGGTGGAAACATCATCCAAATCCCAGTTGGGGACCGTTGAGCACACGACAACCAGCAGAGCCTTCGTCTTTTCCTACCGGAGAACTTCTCTCCAATGCTTTGCCAACTCCCTTTCCAACATCAGCGGAGTTAGCATGGCAAAGAAGCCCACACCACAGCTGTCCGGCTCTGGAGAAGATTACCGGCGAAGCCGTCCGCTGCCTCCCAGCACGCTTGTGTGTTTGAATGCGGTGGGCGTGACGGCGTGCGGTGGGGAGGTATGGATATTAATCACGACGAGGAGTGCGAGTCTGGCCGTGCTCTACAAGATGGATGTGGTGTAAGCCCAGTGATGTCACCCTGAAGAATGGCTCGCCGATGTTGGAGGAGACTTGCACATCGCCTCTCATTTCAATTAGTTTCCGAGCACAGCTACCCGCCGCGTCCTATCTCACGGGTTAGAAACACACACGTACAGTGAACACACACTCGGCCTCGGCAGGAACTTTTATCAAACCCAAGTGACCGTAGCTTTTTTCTTCAAGGATACACCATCATTGCTTAGGAAACAGTCATTCCACGTTAATGTTGCGGTAATTCGCTGTCAGCACAAAATCCAGTTACTGCTCAACCCTCAATTCTGTTTTAGAAATAAAAACACTGTTTAAATGTTCTGGAGCAAAACTGACTTCATATTATATGTGTAAACCTTACAAGAAAGATCCACCATGCGCTCGGAGGTTGGTAAATGAAAGTCAGGTGAATGGTAAGTTGGGAGACAGAGTGGTCTAATCCTACAGTGTTTATGTGTAGAATTCACCTGTAGAATATCTGTTTTTCATGTTTAATTGTCGTGGTACATGCTGTGATTCTCAGAGGAGTTCTGCACTACCCACAATACTAAGTCTCTTGTGACATGGAAACACGAGGGCTGTTACCGACTACACCATAAATTGCTATGAGATGTTTGAGCCCTACGGATCAAAATACATCGAAAAGACAAATTGGGCTTGATTTGATGACATCATTCACAATGATGTGAATGTCCTTTAAAATCACTCGTTCTGTTGTGCCATTGAATTCTTGAGAAGTTCAAGAGCTTCTGCTCATGCAAAGCAAACAAGAATTGAGAATTGTGCCCTGTTCATCTGCCTAAATCAAACCTGCCAATCAAACCGCTTTGCAAGAGTTAATCAGACAAACAACCGCTGATATCTGCGCTGATCATGAAACACTTCACAGATCAATCGTGTCCATCTTACCAACCTCTGAAGTAGGGTTTTCAAGGTAAAATTCCGCACCGTCCACCTGAAAGCCGACAGCACAGTATCTGAGAGTTTAGGATGATAGCGGCTCCGGCCAGCTTCCTTCTAATGACATTCATTAAGAAAACGAAGGACTTTTAATGTTTCTCTGAAAAGCTTTTATTCCAACCAATTAAACATGAACTACTACTGTTAAAACCACAGGCTGTGTTTCCTTTCACCAGGGTGTTATTACAGTACTGCTGGAGTGGCATCCAACAATCCCGCAAGCATCCAATGAAAACATGAGCACTCTTCCAAAAGCAATGACAGACTACTGTCTACACGATCTTAGAACTCACAGACTGCCCCAACATTGGAAAGCGCTTGTCAAAACATTCATTCCATTCATCGGAATGAATACACAGCCTCCAGGGGTCCAAGGTCCCGGGCGCACACACACACATTTACCTATTTTTCATCATCAGCTTTCCCTCAGTTCATTCTCAGATTCTATAGGTAGGCAGCACACTATAGTAGGTCTCTCAAGCAACAGAAATCACCACTATGAATGTCTGCAGATCCTGCGTAATGAGGCTAGAAGAATGAAATGACTAGTTCCTCTACCGGAAGACACCAAAGCGTTTACTGGTGTCAGTGCAAGTTTATGTTATGTTGGCGAATCTGTGTTTCAGCCAGTATAAACACACTCTGCGGCTCATCTCACATCCTATTTTCTTCCCCCGCCAGGAATAAACGAATAAAAAGGCTACCGGCTCTGCAGGTAACACAATTAAATTTGACAACTGTGCTTTAAGGGCGAGCTGACGGTGCAGAAATAGATGAGGCGTTGTCTGGGAGAGTACCGTGTCACAGCACGCCTCACTTCCTGTTGAGCTGATGGGTAAGAAAGATCTGGTAAAGGTGCTCCTGTTTCTATAAGGAACAGAGTAGGTGAACATTGTTTTGCTATTTCTCATAGTTATGAAATGCTAGTTTAATGGCGATGCTGTCTTCGTTTCGGCACTGAAGAGTTGACTGCATGTGCATGGCTCATGTGGATGTGTCTGGTGTTCAGTCAAACTCCGGTGTGACAGCGCTCCGTTCTCTCTCTCAGAGTGCACATGAGCTGGCGGCTCAGACAGAAAGAGGAAGTGGGTCTCATTATTCAGAGTGCTCTGTGCTGGACCACTCGAGGCCTTTCTTGATATTGTGGTGTGACCTTGTGGTTGTTTGACGTGCGCATGCGTTTGACTCGCCAGAACATGTGGTGACAGACAGCCCCTCTTATATATATTATATATTCATATTTACGCATTTGGCAGACGCTTTTATCCGAGGCGATTTACATTGCATTATTCTATGAATATGTTTCTAAGTATGTGCTATGCCTGGGATCAAACCCATGACCTTGACGTTGCTAGCGCCATGCTCTAACCACTGAGCTAGAGGAAAGTCTGGTTCAAATGTTACACACCAGCACAAATACATCATCCATTCCATATACAGAGCACAGGTGCATTACTGAGCAATTACGCCGGTCAGCTGGCTGTGGAAATTTGTTCACGATATGAATTGACTTCAACAATTTGGCTGCTGTGGAGGTCCGGGTTGTGGACTGAATTCCCATTCAAAGCGTTATCTTGAACACCAAGCGTCTCTGGCGGAGTGGAGCGTTTGAGTGGCAGGAGTCTTCGCTCATTAAACCAGGAGTACAATTAGTCTTCATAATCACGACAGACTCATTCATTATTCAACAGAATGAGGCCGGATACATGTCCGTGTTGAGAATCTAGTGGCTTCAGAGCTCAACTGCTGGGTTGTATGTGTGGTAATATATAAAGTGAAAGTGACCTATTAGTCAGATATGGTGACCCATACCTGAAATGTGACCTCTGCATTTAACCCATCCAGAGAGTAGTGAACACACGCACAGCAAGTGGTGACCACACGTACACCCGGAGCAGTGGGCAGCTATCACTGCAGCACCCGGGGAGCAAGTAGGGGTCAGGTGCCTTGCTCAAGGGCTCCTCAGTCGTTACCCACCGGCCCTGGGAATCCAACCGGCAACCTTCTGGACACGAGTCTGACTCTCTAACCATTAGACCATTTTTTCATTTGCATGTCATTTTGAAGACCATGTTTATGTTGTCCAGGGTGGCAGCTCTCCAGGAGAAGGGCTTCACTCCTCAATCTAGATGATCAGCTGATATGTGTTCATCGAGGATCACGGTCCTGCAGATCCCTAAACAAACACACCTGAAGCTGCTTCTCAAAGTTTGATCAGGCATGTGTTTATCAGGGCATCCCTTCACTCTGCTTCACTTAGAAACCTCAGCAAATCTCTCATATGCCTTTAACCCTCTAGCGTTCCACTGTCCCTCCCGTGGTACAAATACCATTCAAAATGAGACCTTAGGAATGCTAAAGCTCAAATGTGATGGGCTACATGCCGTGATGAGGAGGTGATTCCACTCTTATAGAGGCACATCAAGGCATTCGGCACATAATTACAATCAAAATGTGCACTTTAAACTTCCTGAAACATTCTGATCTTAACTCATCTATGGGAGGTTTAAATAGTCAAACCAAACAATTTACCGTTGTAATTTCCATGTTAATTATACACAAATGACTAAAGGGCTGATTGAATTCATTCGGCAGGCAAATTCTGTTAAAGGCAGCTGCGCTTATAAACAAAGAGCATTTTGACCATTTTTTCCAGCCACCGCCTCTGATGTGGCAAGGTTAGTCTATGCCCAAGGCCTCACTCTGTTTCTTAAGCTTTGTTTCATTCTAGCAATTGCCATCTAGGTGATGAAAAGCCTATTAACCAAATCTAGGAGTCTAAACATAAACATGATTTATAAACATGTGCCTGTAATATGCAAACTCGAAGATCATTTCATAACTGTGGAATAACTCTATGATGTTGGCGTGAACGATTGTGCTGGAGGTAAAAGCCAAACCAACTATATTGTCTGCTATAGGATTCAATCTGTACGAAATACGGTGCACTTGTGCCATCTAGGTGAAGCAAACAAACTTTATTTGATGAAAAACGCCACCTGTTCTTGACAAGCTCTCCTTTAGATGAGATTTGGTCCGTGGAGAACTAAAATGGCTAATCTTTGTTTTTCGAAAACTCCATCAACAATAAAGTGATGGTCATAAGGACACGTCAGGGTCTAATTGTTAAAAATTGAGTTATTGAGCTGTTTGCCCTTGCTGGTGCCTTGAAGGACTTGCGGAAAATACAAATAGCCTGACTGTAATATTGGCATTCCGCTGAGGAACTTATCCGTGCCACAATATTGTTGTAATAATTGGAGCTCAGGGGCCATCAAATATCATGCCAGTTTGTTCAATTGATTCAGACAAGCCGAAGAAAAAACACAGAGAGTGGGGAAGGGAAAAAATGAAACGATCTAAAAGTCAGCCAAGAATTATCCAGCCAGACAAACTCCTCAAGGCATGAAAATTGAAGAATTTATGTTCTCAACCTACCAGTGTTTTCCCGCTCGGACTTCATTCCCCACCATCCTCCACGCTCCCTCACCTGTTTCGTGTCTGTAATCATCACACCTGCCCGTCATCTGCCCCATCATGGACTTGTATATATTCACACTCTGTTCTCCCCTTCATTGTCTAGTCTCAAGTGTAATGCCAAATGTTATGGGTCTTCGTCTGGTTTACCCAATCGCAACGAATTAAAAGTGTTTTGCCCATGGATCTACGCTCTTATGTATTCCTTGGTAACGTTCCGTTACAACCAGGCCCAATGGCAATTCATTTCTTGGATTTTAGGTCTGACATTAAACTTCTTTTCATAAGGTACTTCATAACAGTATACATGAATTGAACTGAACAGCAGTGAACAGATCTTATCCAAAAACCTCTAGCACAGTGTAATTTGTTCATTTGTGTACTCCGATTATCTCAAATGTCTGAATCCAAAGAATCCAGATAATTCACAATTGTGAGCGTGTTTGTGAGGGATAAAAACAGTGTTTCACTTCTTGTCTGATTGATTTCCTTCAGACTGCCGCTTCCATCATTCCACGCTCCTGCACAGCCACGCCGTTGTTATTGTTTTGTGACCTCTAGTGACGACAATGACATGTTGACAAGTTTTTTAATTGTATCCAGATGAATGTGGATGTAGTTGGATACTGTGGTCAGGCAGCAGGAGCTCCAGCGATTTAACCACTTTCTGTAGTGGCTTTTAGCAAGCACCACTTTTATCTTTCTACACAGCTGTCCCTCTGCCTACATTCAGAGGACGCGTACAAAACTGCATTTAACATTTCATTTACAACCTTCAAATGTTGTGATGGACAGCGGTGCACTGTGATATAACCTTTTGACAACATTCCAATGAGAGAGCTTTATAATCTTTACACTTCAAATAACAGACCCACTGAGGGGTCAATGGAGAAGGTCACGGCACCAGCATGCAGTCGTGCAGAAGGCACGTGCTCGTGAAACAAATGGCACGCAGCCTGGCTCCTCTTACATTAGTATTTCAATGATTGTGTCCTTGTTTTTTATTTTATGTTACTGACAACACCAGCTGGATATTTGCTGTGTTTGAATGCTGGTATTCTGGTTCTCAACTTTTTCTCTGGTGAAATAACTGGTCTGTCTGATTTTCTTTTCCAATGGTTCAGCTGGCCAGCCAACGGTGTCCTAGTTTTCCAATGAAAAGTGACCAAAACTCTACTAACCATCAAGATGCACCGTCCCGACCAGATGCCCGTTCCATTTTCTTCACAGCATGCTTACAGAAAGTCTGTGTTGGGCGCCCAGACTTTAATCAATGGCCATAAAGCTTTCAAGAAGCGGCAATAATCCATTTACAATACAAAATATCACACGATTATTAATTAAGCACCATAGTAGATGCAGCCAGGATTAGCCAAAGCAAGCATATCAGACATGTATGTAGAGGTGGTATGGTACTAAAATGGAGACACACCGAGGGGAAACAAACGTTTGACAGGCACTTTCTGAAGGAGAATGTCACGGAACACCTGAAGCTACTGCAGTCAAACACCAAACTCTAATTCATTGGCGCTCACCTTTCATACTGTATTTTACCCAAGGGAGTAAAGCACACAGCCTATGATGATATTTACACTGTGCGATGGGATTTTCACCTGTGCCGTGTGTTCTCGCTAGACTGAGAAATACAAATCGATCATTAGGGAAACCACATCGTAGCTGCAGTATTTTGCAAACAGCGAGTTGCCACGCTATCAAGCACTGACATGGACCGCATCCTAACTGTCATCTTCATAAGAAACACATTTACAACGATTATTAAGATAATGCTTTCTGTATGAGAAAAAAGATTATGAACTGGGATTTCTCTCAACTCTGTACGTCCGGAGTTTAACTTGAAATGTTTTGAAAAGGCAGACTTTGTGTGCATTTCTATAAAGAGAGCATTTGTGAATTCCTCAAGAACTTGTGCTGTAAAATCTGATATCTTCTTAACACTTTCCATAGGAGAAAATGCACACACAACGTTATGTGGACTCTTTAAACGTTGGTTGTTTAGTTCACCCATTCCCAAATCACTCCCACTCGACCACCCCGACCGCATCACATTCTCTGAATTACACTAACGCAACACCTCAGAAAAGTGCTGTGAACAATTCTGATAGGCTTTTCATTCACAAGAGGCAAAAACGTACATAATGACACCTACTCAGCGAAGCTTTATTTCTTCTTTTTCTTCCGTGCTTCTCTTTTGTTAAGTCACAGCGTGAGCGGATGGGGCGCCCACCACCACTCTCTCACGGCTCCTAACTTCACGCCTCTCTGCCGGTCCTCCACGCCCACCTTCCTCATTTCAGCCGAAACAATGTGGAGAATATTGCCTCCCACGTGCGTTAAGACCGCTGGCCTTGGATCCTTCAGTGACCAAAGCGTGATTAATCACTCAACAAGACGAGAAGCAAGAGTTGGCCGAAGAGCCTATAGCACTCCCTTCAGACGGATCACTTCTGACCCCAAACACAGCCGATGATGGACAAACCTCCCTCCTCATAAGAGAAGACAGATGAGGCGAGCAGACCGCAGGCCGGCCGGTGTGGAGGCAGAGAAAGTTACACTACAGCACAAACGTCAAATCAAAAGAAGTAATGGAACGGCAGGGACACCGGGTTGCATTCAGACTGTAAACAAGAAAGCTGATAGGTCGTGAACAGAAAAGCAATTTTAAAAGACATTTATACAAATGTTTGCCTCTGGCTGACCTGATCTCCCGTCGAGGCGCGCGAAACAAAGATCAATATGCCTGTGGGTTGTTTCACCTCTGGAATACAGAATGATCTTGAAGAAAGACCTCATACCAAACTCAACGAGGTTGGCAAAGGTTGCTGGCACACATTCCCGAGTCATCGGCTCGAGTTCTAGAGGAAAAGAATTCTTCACACAGTAGTAATTTATACGTTGAGACGTTTCGAGAGTTAGAGCTCTGCGAAAATGTCACAACATAAAAGATGGATGCGAAGTTTGGCCGGGAGGCACAACATCTTGGCTCCAAACCATCAATAAGTATCTCCTTAAGAAAAACAAACCTGAGGAGCACAACACTTTCAACTTCTCAAAGATGGAAAAGATGGCTGGTCTCTTCACAATGCGAGTGAAAAAGAAATGAGTTTACAAAAACCTGAAGGTTTTAGCCATCCTACCGATGCAAAGTTAGTGGTTTGCAAGCAGGCCAGGTTTGACCGGTCAATAAAGCCACCACAATTTCAAGTGTGAATTACATTTCTCTGCATATATTGTTCTATGAAGCACATTGAGAAACGATTATACAATCAAATTTAGGACGGTATCTACGCAGCATTTTACAAAAGAGGCCCTTGAAGTGCAACACTTATAACAATAGTTCAAACTATGCCTGTCCTTTCATGTCCGTCAGTGTCAGTAAAGAAAGTACACGCATGGTCAATTTGATATTTTTATACAGATATAACCAGAGAGAAATTCAATCTCATCAATGTCTCATGAAAGAGTGTGTTTGGCTTTGGAATGACATCAAGGAAAGTATGTGATAACAGAATTCCATTTTGAGTGAACTATCCCTTTAAGTTTTTGGGCACAGAGCAAACGTGGGCATATTACATTCTAAAAGTTCTAGAAACATGGAGAATAAAATAAGAAAAAGAATAAAGGACAAGAGACACAGACCTCAATGGTGTGTACAGCCATGAACAAAGCTCAAAGCAACTGTGGGTTTTTACAATGGGCTTTTGGTAAATCGCCTGAAATAAGGTCTGTGGTAAACAAAATCTTCAAATATTTTCACGTTTTAATCGATGACATAAAACACACCAGTTATAACCCGCATGTGATTCTATAAAGCCTTATTGTGTCTTAAAAAGCTTCATTTTTGCGATCTTTCAAAAGTCTATGGTATAAATTAGCGATGCGCGGGTCGCCTCATAGCCCACGGGCCCCGCAGGTTGGGGCGGGTAAAGACATTTTCACTTTTATTTGCGGGGCGGGTGATTAAAAACAAAATAAAAAAACATGTATGTTGCGTGCGATTCCCTATAGCCTATATTACATATTTGGAATATATATTTTCATATTTTATTAGCTTCTTTGATAAGGTTACAATATGTAGGCCTACGTAGCAACGTCCCCAAACCGAACACCTCACGAAAGGCGGCTCCCGCCGCCATGCAGCCACAACAACAAAACAAACAGAGAAATAAAGGTGAAGATGGAAGACGAGGTGCGGGAGAAATTAAGGTCGGGAATTTACATCATTAAAAGAAAAGAAGGTCAAGCTGCTAAATCGAATGTTTGGGAGCGGTTCTGAGGAAGGGTTGCAGCAGGAGACAACAGTAGTAACGTTACATCGGCTATACGTGAAGTGCAAGTTTCTATGGTTGTTGCCAGTTTACAGGGCGATGTAATCTTATGGCTGTTTCCAAGCACTTTTAGACTGAAATAAAGTCTGTTTTCATTTACATTACTATTTGATGGTCGTGGGGCGGGTTGTAAAAATAGATAGAGTGGTGCGGGGCAGGCCACATAATTTCATAAAAGCGGGACCCGCGGGTTGGAAAAACCCTGACCCGCGCATCACTAGCATAAAAGCTTTCGGTCGAGGGAACCAGCGCGGCGCTTACTTCCGGGCTAGCCTACATCTCTGCGGCTCCCTACACCACTTTTTCCAGCCATTAAAGACTTCTATATGCGAGACGGAAAAAGAGTTTTCCTCTGAGACCGTTTCTCACATATCGCTCAGTTGCAGAAAAACAGGCCAATAAGAACCCAAATGTCACAGCACTCAAAGACACTTTGATAGGAGACATCATACAGAGAATCAATGTCTCAAACCCAGAGGTCATGTTTACATAAAGAGATGGATGTGGGTCATTTATCTCTCACGCAAAGGCCAAGAGGCATGGGCGCTGGAACTGGCAACCCCTGTGAGGAAAACCACAGACTCCTGGGAATGAAGTTTCTCACAGTCTCGATGACTCTAAAGATGTTCACCGCACAAACGTATGGAAAACATTTGATGTGTATATCATCTGATAGCAGCTTAGTCACCTTCAAAACCAAAGACTGGTGATATTGTAATGAACAAGATACTATTTGAATCATTTCATTCTGTGTGGTGGGGTAATGCGAGCAAAAATGTATATTTAAAATGATTTCTTCAAATATTTGTTTTGCATTTGAAAATCAAACCGTTTGCTTGCCCTCGTTTATCTCCGTTAGTGTTGCAGAAAATACAGAATGTGTCTGTGTGTCTTCGGACGTCTTGCTGACCATATGGTTTGAACATGTAAGAAGTATTTCGTTGTGTTTACCCTTTATCTTCTGTTATGGGTCAAAATAAAATCCAAGTGATTCGATTTTTTAAGATCGTCTTTGACATGAATGCAGACTGTGAATAATGTGTCATAGTCAGAAGGGCGTTATTAGTCATTTTTTGCACTGAACGTTGCCTGTGAACCATGAAGGATTTTGAATGTCAGAAGGCTGGAAAACGGTTTTGAAAGAGAAATGCCATGTGTTTTTTGTTCAACTGTGTAACGGTGAGTAATCCAGGCAGAGAAGCGGATCCAAGTGCAGTTCTGATTTTAATGAAATAAACAAAGACAAACACAAAGCAAGGTAATCCACAGAACGAAGGAGGCACAAAAACAAAGCATGAAACAAAGACCGACACCAAACAAAGGAAACACTAGGGCTTAAATACAAGATAACAAGACACACCTGGAGGAACTAATTAACACTAAAAACTACAAAGGACTACAAAACATGAAACAGAACAGGAAGTGACAGAAAAGTTCACAAACACTGGGATCGTGACAAACCGTAACGTGTATGTTATTACAAGGCACACCGACACATTTTCAAATGAAAAACATCAACTCTTGGGCATGGTCACCTGAGAATGAGTCAGCTTCTCCTGCTGTGGCACAGATGAAACCTGCGTTTGTCAGGGAATTGAATCGGCTCTTGACAAAGTCACAGGAAATGCATTTTACATTGCTGCTGAACATGCAGCATTTTATTCTGAATGCCAAGAACAGTCGTCATAGTGACATGGAAAATGTAAGATCATTGAAAAGGACTTTGGCAAGGAGCAGACTGTGTGGTACATTTCAGAATTAGATTTGCAGTGTGAGTGTGCCATGCACGGAAATCATTTCTCCTGTGACTTACACAAACATCCACATAAAATCCCCACGCCAGAGAAATACTACACGCAGAAAGATACCGTATCTACATGTATAGCCATGCAGATGATGTTCGATGAAAAGATGTCTAATGTGAGGTCAAATCCAGTCTCTTTTGAAATAGTTTTTTTAAGGAAAATATTATTTCAGATGTTTTGAAATCATATTTGGCAACAGCTTGACTGATTTACCATGGTAAAGGGCCATGGATTTGTGAGGTAGGTGGCTGTTGTTAATATTTAATGCATCTGCAAACGGTAATGAAGTCTTCCCTGCAGTAAATGGAATTGGACATGCTCTGCAGAGTCGGTGAGTAATTCTATTTGTTAAGAGCAGTGATACAGGATACTCCCCCCGAACAAGAGTCATTACATGCCATTAAAGGGTCACACAACCCC
The DNA here is from genome assembly GCF_024868665.1 of Triplophysa rosa. Lineage (NCBI taxonomy): Eukaryota > Metazoa > Chordata > Actinopteri > Cypriniformes > Nemacheilidae > Triplophysa > Triplophysa rosa. Next base: position 849,812 of record NC_079902.1, on the reverse strand, counting down.
CCCCCCCCCCACACACACACACACACAGATCGATGCACAAACAAGACAGCGTTTCTATAAACAAATTGTCTCCGACCAAACCTCGTCTCTGATCAAATCTGAGTGTCACAACATCCTCCTGATATCCAATCAGTCTCAAACAGGCAGACGCCCGGCTGCGGGACACCAGTGGCAGGAACGCGGAGTCACCGGTGAGCTGGTATTGGTAATGAAATATTAAACCAGTAATGAGTTCTTAGCCATCGACATGGTGTGAAGTTCACACGTGAAAGGCTCCAAACAGAACCCTGGAGAGACAGAGTCCACACTTAGGAGCAATAATTAGCACATCCACAGGAGCCGTGGAAACTCTAGCGAGACTTATTAAACTCGACTTGAATATAAAGAGTGTGCAATACGCTGATCTTCAGCATGTGACCCTCCAAAAAAACAAGAATAAACTCCCGTAACCTACATACTGTCATGTTCATGAACAGACACAAGGTAAATCAGAAATAGACAGCATAGGGGTGTCCTCGACTGAGGTCCAATCAGAATTTTCACGTCTTGTCAATAGTCGACTGATAGTCGAACCACACACACACGCGCGCATGTGTGTGTGTGCACTGGTTGTGTGTGTGTGTGTGTGTGTGTGCATGGTTAACAAGGGTACAAGCGCAAAGTGTAGAGCAAAATGTTATTTATAGAATTTGTTTAGAACAGAATATACCTTTATAATAAAAAACTAAATAAGCCAGATTCAAATCACAATGAGCAAAATAAATGTGTTTAGGCAAATGTCTGAAATGCAGGGGAACATATAGTCACAGTCACCCGCTGCAGTGCCCTCTCAAGTCCACTAGAGGCCACTCCCCTCATCACCCATTTGGATTCGTTTGCCCTGGTTGGACTGATTACATGTGTATGGACTTTTGCCCGTTTAAGTTTACAGTGGATTACCCCATCAATAAATGACTTCGTTTGGATCCTAACCCTGTGTGTCTCCGTCAAGCCCCGTAACACATATATCCAAAATACGAGCCACAAATACTCAAATCCATGGACATTTTCCTTAAACATCCCGTAACAATGCTGTGCCACTTCCTAGACCAATCCATCGCTGGGTCGTAGCCAGACCTCACGCTCATATGTGCCAACCCTAAAAATGTCCCATTTCTTTACATCATAAATGATATTTTTGCCGGTGCAGTGCGCGCCCGTCTGCTACGCCACTGCCCATGTAACCACAATGTCCACAGACCGGTGCATTATAAACAGGCTTATCAAGATTCCTTGAGAATTACAGGCAGGTGATATCACTTAACCCAGCGGTACACGGCACGATGTTCGGGAGGAGCACGTGCAGATAACTAACCCGGCTGGTTGGCTATCAGCAATCTCACCAACCAGATAATAATTCCGGCTGGCTTTCCTACACCCAATCTCACCAATCAGCCCATTCACCTGGGAGCAACCCCTACAAATAGACAAGCTGCCTTACCTTCACCATCTCTAGTGTCTTTCAGCGCCCCTCCTGCACCCGTCTCCTCACCTTCAGCTCAGCACCTTCTAGCGCAGAAGAGGGGGGGACGTCCCGTGCTCAGAGCCCTCTCCCCGGGACAGCACACCAAATACCCATCCTATCCATCCCTCAATATCCGTACTTATTATCTGCGAGGAGAACTCGTGAGGGTTTTCACATGACCTTAACCTCCCAATATCAATATACCACCCACTTCTACTTCATACTATTTAAGATTACCTGCACGTATTATAGCCTATCAACTGTGTGACTGCACATAAATCCAGACGGTCTGAAAACACTGAAAGCCAAAGAATCAAAACCTGATGATTCATAACAATATCATGTCAATAAGCAGCTTAACAAGTCAATGATAGAAATAGCAAAGAGCAAACAACAGCTACACATCAGCAAACAAAATGCAACAGTTTATACACAAATCTGCAAAGATCGATCAGCTGGACTACCAGCCGCTAGAGCCGGTTTCAATCTGCTAGAATATCTTCATCCGTCAACAGACCAAAAAACAACAGCCTGACATTCCCAAAGGTTATTTGTGTACTTGTTGACATTAAAATACTTTGGGATGTAGATGAGTTTGGGGCGGCGCTACACTTTATCTGTTTGAGGGCACCTCATTATTTTGGCTTGTCTTTTCCTGACACATTTGGTCCAGAAATAATGGAAACAATGAAAGCGCTTACCTAAGACGCCAACTCGAAAGTTGAGAGTAATGACGATGACGTTCCCGTAACTGGCCAGCACGCTTCCGTCGATCATGTTCCCCGTGCCTTCCATGTAGGACCCGCCGTGAATGTAGACCATCACAGGTTTGGCTCCGGTATCTCGTATGTCTGCAAGAGTGGCCATTATTAAAGTCTGACTGTGCCACTGCCCTGAAAACAACGAGTCTCACGCTCCTCCCAGATACCAGATAACATTTCAAATGGATCTCATATCAGACGGCTCATTTGTCTCTTAGAATCAACCCTAACGACAGAGGAAGCCATATGGACCTCTGCAGGCTGATCGTACGCGCTTCAGTAGCAGAAACGATGCGATGACCTCAGCATGCAGTACAGCCATGAAAGGTTTTCAACAGAAAGACATTTCTTTATCTTACAAATTTTGATTCCAACTCTGTATGATTTTATTCCTTCCATGAAGCACAACATAAGAGCAGATTGTCATGTCGGTAAACGTCTCATCATAGTTAGGTGATAGCTTCGTCCTTACTGCGTTGCCATCCACGTGCTTGTTTGTGTTTTGGGATACATCCCACCGGACTGGACATCATTTTAATGCCCACGTGACCAATAGCAAATTAGATCACCTTGTGTTGGTGCTTCTAAATGTCCATTTTAGAGCTTGCGTCCACTTTTATTGTGTGCAAAACACAAGCCCCGACTTTCTTCCCTAAACATCACCTTCTGTGTTTCAAGGAAGAAACAAAATAAGAGAGATCAGAATGACATGACGTGAATTAATGATGACAAAACGTCATTACACGTCTAATCCAGCTACTGAAACCATCTGCATTTAGATGAAAAGACACACAAGTCTGTCTCTCAGACTGAGCCAACTGTGTTGTATTAAGAGGGTTGCCATGGAAACGGCAGTTCAAAATTCTGCATCTTTGAGAACAAACGAAAACCCCTCCAGTGCATTTGCCCTCCTGTTAAAGATGCGTTCATTTACATACCGGAGCTCACGGCGTCGGACCTTTAATGAGCCACAGATGGATTTTATTCACATCATCGTGTCACTGTCTTTGCCTTTCATGCAGCCTTTTTGAGCGAATTAAAGCAGGCCTGATCTGAGAACTGATTTGTATAAATCATGATCCATTTGAAACGTGTCAGCATAAACCTTTATTTATCCGGTATCTGAGAGAACCATAATGTGACACGGTTTAAAATGACGATTCTCTGTAGAGACAAAAGACAGACAATGTATGGAGTGAGAAAAAAAACATGAATATTTCCCGCACGAAATGAAAGACAGAATGCCATCAGAAGAGAAGAGTTTGTCATGTCAATGTTATCAGTAACCTCTTTTGTTGTTATGATGCTAACTGATCTGTCCTCAATAAATATTCACATACAATGACAAAAACACTATTCTAGAACAGCTACATTCAAAAGTCACATCCTGAGGGGAGAAAAGAGAGATATTGATTAATAAACATCGTAAAGATATGAACATTTCATAAACACGTCATTAAAATGAACAGAAGAAGAACACAAATGACCTGAACGTCTGAACATGAAACGCAAATGCACAGTCTCACATGGAAGAATGATTCTGAAGCACACACACATCATCATCATCATCATCCCTTCATCACTCATCTCACTTCATGACAGACGATAAGTGCTACAGACCGCTTCAAATCTCATGATGAGCATCGTCTGGGATCTCCAGGTGGTTACTATTACCAAAAATAAACAAAACATGCAGGTGTTTGCCTCTACAAGATTCTTACATTTTTCTTAATGTAAGTTCGTGATTTTCAATTAAATCAGCAACGTAAATCTAAGCACCGCTCCGACACCATTTGAGCTATCGCACACAAACAGTGCTGGGCCAAAGATCTGTGGCAAAATCACATGTTATAGGTTTGAGGTTTGGTCACTTACCCCATAAAACAGACAGGGAAACAATTATCAGATAAAACCAGGCCAAAAAATAGACCTATATCTCTGGAAATACTCATATATTTCATCGATATATTAGCAACACAAACACTGGTCTTAGCAAAAGCAAAAGGTGTGCGTGTGTCTGATTTGAACAGCTCAAGTGTTATTCAGAGGGGGACGCGTGACCTTTGAAGACGGCGAGTTCTTCAGGCTGGGCCGTAGCGTTTGTGCATGAAATATAAGGTTAGTAAGCGCAGAGACAGGTGGTTTGATGTGCTCTTTGAAGCTCAGAGAGAGAGAGAGAGACGGGTGAGAGGGGCGGGGCGGGGCGGGCAGGGGATGTTTTCTCTCAAACCCACTGCAGCACTTTAATTCCACATCACATGATTTCTACAATTTTCTCTGACTGATGGAAACTAAATCTATATATTTACATTTTTGATGCTGGCTGTATGTGTTTTTGAACTTCTCACGAAAACATGTGACGCTGTTTACAGACGCGCTCTCGCAAGTAATTTCAAGTGCACAGTCCTCAAAATCACTTCATCCACAATAAAACACCTTTTATACAGACACGCAGTTTAAAGAGTTGTCGTTAGCCGGCTGTACAAGCGCTGTTATTGAGAGACACCTATAGTCTAACACAGCTTTTCTTACTCTTTCACTGTATATGATGAAATAATGTTCAAATTCAATATACATCTAAGCATAATCTTTTTTCTTATATTTAGAATACATTTTAGTACGAAAGTTTGAGTGAATCATGATTTGTTCGTGAAAACGTTCGTACGCATGCTTAGTGAACGAGACCCAATTTTACCACATTTTGTTATCGTTTCACGCATGTTTTCCAAGAATGCACTTCATGAGAATCTGTTTGTGAAGTGCTGATACTGTACGTCACACTGAGCGTGTTTATTATTTTCACCTGATGTGAATGTGGCAGAATAATATCATTTGATGTGGTTTAATGATGACTCATTATGAGTTTCATAATTTCTTGTGCAACATGAAATAGGACTCATCCAATTGTACAATGTCTTTAGCACGTCATAGAGAACAAACAACGCGCTTAAATCACCAAAAACTGTTTCGCCGCATTTATTACCCCTTGACTGATGTGAGGGTGTTTATATGATATTAGGGACATTTGTATTATCAATAAGTGAAGTTGTTTCATAAATACATATTCATTATAAACTTTATAATAACAGAATTAAAGAGTACATAACATGAGATCATGAACATCACATTTCATGCAGTGTGTCATGTTGGCGTGTTTGAATGTCAGCAGTCTGCCAAGTTGTAAATCCGAAGGTGAATGACTAACAAAGTTATTGGCTTGGAAAAAAGGAGTCGACTCTGAATCACGCAAACGAGTCGTCCCTAGTCCGATTCATGAACCGCCGCGGATTTACGTCACTACATATAGTCCCCGCCTACATTTTGCTAGGACTGCCCGCAAAAACTTCACTCTTCTCCCCCAAACACTGTAGCTCGTGAGCCTCATTCGCGGTAGACCAATCACATCAGACTAGGCCATCTGACCAATCACATCAGACTAGGCCATCTGACCAATCACATCAGACTAGGCCATCTGACCAATCACATCAGACTAGGCCATCTGACCATAGGCTAGCGGAAAGGAGGGGATTAGACGGATAAAAACAGTAAAAAACCCTAGTTATGTACTCTTTAATAAAAAAAAGGAAATTCTCCTCAATCTAGTTTTTCATCATCTCAGGCATTCAGTTTGCTCAAGTTAGGCAGTTTGTGATATTATCACAGCATAAAAGCCTTGAATCACATGCTTGGAGCAAGAAAGAGGAAGCGTGTCCTTCAACTGAGAGTAAAGACGGAGACATTTCTCTTTGAAACACAAGACTTTTTCTCTTCCTTGAAATGCAGCAGATGCGGTCAGTCTCAGTCATTACTACCAACGTCCATATACTTTTCATACTTTCATTACTTTATTGATTAATGTTCAGTCATTTCATTTTTATTTTATCAAATGGATCTATTCAATCCACTTTAAACAAATAAACAAAGCCAAAAAGATACCTAAAAATATGATATTAAAGTCACATATACTGTAGGACGATGTTTCAGTTTGCTGGGAAACACAGTTTCTCAAATGAGCCCGATCCTTAAAGGAACAGTTCAGTGGAACATGAAAATTCAAAAAGCACAAACATCCATCATAAAAGAAAGCCAAAGGACTTCAGTGTCTTAATAAATCCCTTCTGAAGAGAACGTTTAAAAAACATTCACATTTTGAGTTTATTTAGCAATTGACACGATATGTAGACAGACAGATCGGCACAGTAGGTTCAAATCTCATTGGTTCTTGCGTGTCACATGCCCTTAAGTCTTTGTCGCTCATATAAGAGGACAACATGATAGCATTTTACTATAACATTAATCGTGTTCATCCGAGATGGCATGAGGGTGACTAAATTCCATTTTCTGGTCAACTCTGTAAAATGTGGCATAGATGTCAGTGTGAGGCTAAGGTTTTTTCTACCCTTGTCAGACAAATAAACAAACAAACATATAAATCAGAATATAGTACTAGCTTTAGTAAGAACCACATTTACACCCAGAACAGGACTTTCCACTGATGTAGAAACTGAACATGCTGTTTCTTTAACACACAGAATGGAGCCGTGGCTTTTATACTCCAGAACGAAATCCATCCTAACACCCCAGCAGGTGGAGCTGGTCCTGGCCAAAGGCATCATGGGAAGGGGGAGGAGGGGGTCTTTAGCCCAATTAGGGCACATGAATCAGCACACCAAGTAGCAGCTACGTGCATCTATTCGTCAAGGGTGCCACGGGCTATGACAGCGGGCACATGAGAGAAGACACGTCTACTCTTGAGCACAGCACAATATATCACTACTGTCATATTCTACATCAAGAACTAGCCCCTCCGTGTCCCTAAATATACACCTCATGCAGCTCGCTCTGGCTCTCAGCTGATTGGCTGGCAGTGGTACTTCACATTACGTCACTGCACCTGAGCTCCACTTCACTGCCAATGACACTGTCTGTATGGATGTCTGAATGAGGGGCATTGCAATCTGTTGGTGCCAGGCTTGATGACTGAAAGAAAGACCACCAACTGAGATAGAACGCCAACAGCTTGCTAGTTACAATTTGAGATAAACACATGAGTCCGGTCCACTTCACGACTACAGACAGACGTTTGGGCTCAATCCCTAGTTCTGGACAGACCGTCAGATTTAAGAAGCAGATCTCGAATTGAAGCGCATTGAATAATCACGTGACGTGTGCAGTTTCTGCTTTTCAATTCTACACGTGTTCTCTTTCAGGTCCTACACAAAGCTTTGTTCAAGTGTAGAGTGTAGTACAGGGAGCAGCGGGGCTCTTTACTTTATACGTTTATTTATTTAGCAAAATAATGTAACAAATATCAAAACATTGGTTTGATCAACAAAAACAAACAAATTGTTAGAAATGACAGTATCTGGGACACATGAGACTTCAACGAATTAAAGAGCGACAACTTGCCCCTTCTGACTTATGTCAACAGCAGCATCCCGGCTCGTCCAAACGCAACCTTTCCCAGGTTTTCATCCAGTGGATCACAGCCATCAGAGGTTGTGATAACTGTCAATCAAACTGCATATTAGGTGCTTCCCACCTACAGTATGTCCTATAAACAAGCTTGCTTCATTTAAAAGTTCACATTTATAAATAAAACAAAACATTTATTCTTTGTTTACAATATAAAAGTGTTTTTTGTGAATATAATAGTGAAGAGTCGCTTGGTCTTTTGATTCGGATCCTTCTGACAAAATTGGTTTGATATAAACACTGACATTAACATTTTTGATGCTATAAAATATTATGTTTGTGCCTTGGAGTGGACTAAATGTCAAATTGTTTTTCCAAGCAGAAAGGTGTAATAATAAGTGTGGAGAGTGTAATGTATTGAATGAGTGGGTGATGTGGTGCAGAAGTGTTTGCTGCTGTATGAACGGATGGCCTAGTTTCACAGGAGAGGTTGGAAGGTGAACGCAGCGTCATCTTGGGCAAATATACTGTGGCAGCTCAATTCTACATTCTGTGTTGGAGTACTGTTGCTTTGACTTGAGATGCTTGTTAGACAAACGAGGCTTTCTTCTATATACTTGTCTGAAGTGGAATATCATTTCAGTGTTCAAGTGTCAAAACTCATTTGTGGCACTCTCGCATTTGATCACTTTGGAGTAGACGACCCAAATGCCTTAACAAAGCCAGAGAGTCTGCCCAATACTAATCTCTCCAAACACAGCATCTGAGGCCACCTCTTGTTGTTTTATTGGAATCTCCTGGCTGCTCTGCTTCTCTACTGCGGTCACGAATCGTGCCGTGTCCCTGGGTTGGCAGGTCATTGATGCAGCGTAATTGGCTCCCCATGCAAAAACACGCCTTGGGCACGACACGCAGAGACCCCTCCAACAATCTCAATAGAGACAACAGACCCGTCCCGCTCCAGACCAAGCGGAAAAGCCTCTGGAAGGACATACTGCTGGACCGCTGGAGTCGAGTGGAGGGCCGGCACATTTGCACCAAGTCAGGAATTGGATTGTCTGAGCCGGGCACATACATCCTCTTTGTATTGTGAGTCAAAATACCCCCCCTCCCACAACACAGCATAGATAATACCCCCCACTGAACCGCTTCAAAACACACATACAGAACACACTCTCCACTGAAATACTCTCAAGCAAAACTACGCTGTTCCATGACAAATCTAAAGCCACTGGATCCAGTGCATGGGTGAAAGGATGAAGGGAAAAGTACCCCAAACAATGAAGTAAGCTTAAAGTCCCAGCGAAATGAAAAATGACAATGCCTATTTTTTCATGAAATATTGCAGCGTTTATTGTAAATAGTTTCTCAATGTGGGTCATTCTCTTTTTAAAAACCGTGTGCCCTCATAATCTTTAGTTAAAATCTGAAAATTCACTTCCGTCCTGTAGTGACTATCCATCTTAAATGACGTATGTTAGTCGGCTTGGGCGGACCATCCGTTAACTCCTCCGCTTCAGTTCCATTTCAAAATACAACGGCTGTTTTTATACATCCAATCAAATCGCAGAGAAAGACGAAAGCCACACCCACTATTTTTCTCATTCGAATTCCATTTCACTCAGAAATACAGAGGTAAAAACGAGCACGACTTCCGGTTCACGGGGACTTTAATATTGTGACCTATTGATTCGATTTGTCCACAATTAATGCATTTTATGATGAAAAGGATGAAGGATAAGAATAAAAGAGAAAGAGAGGACAGTAACTTTTTTAAAAATTAGTAGACAAATTGGCTGGCGAGTGAAAAAGTTCATTTCAAACCCTGGTCAGTAGATATGGGTTCCTTTCCATATAGAGTAATGATGCAAGTTCTCTTTCACATTTCACATTCACATCTCTCTCACACTAACATCTGAACTGGGTGAAGAATACTGCAAAAATACTCCGAGACAGCGTAGAGATGGAGTAGAGCGTGTACACTGTAAACCTGCAGTACACAACACAACATCAGTAGGAGTGGATGGAGCGGCTGAGGAACTGGGGAAGAATACTTTGCCTATTCTAATCTCAGCAGATATCCACCCTGAGCTCAGAATATCCTCAGAATAAATGCTGAAATTGAACAATGCTCTTTCTGATTGGCAGCGTCTCTCTCTTCTGCTTTTTCCTCCTCCGTTGCTAATCCTCTTACCACAACTTGTCAGCCTTTCGCTCCTCATCTAAATCCGTTAGCCTGTTTTAAAAACCGTGCTGTGATATCCCATGTTTGCCACTTGTGTGCTCTCATGTCGCTCAACCAGAAGGTAGAAGTCTCACATTCACACGACACTGGGAACTTTTCAATTACAGCATCACGTATATAGATGTCTCTGAGGTGGATTCAACCATGACCATGAATTCATGGCTAACACATGGCGTTCTGTTCAGCAGCATGACATCCAGTTCAAACAACTTCCACTTTGACCGTTTACCAGCGAGCACAGCCAATGACAACTCAATGAACTCTTATTGCATATCTCAACGCTCGGTCTTGCCTTTCAGAGAATAATCCTTAGATTATGTGCAGTAAATATTCAATTCAAATTGATAAGAGTGAAATCACCCTGTGAATGATGGACATGTGCAGGTCAATGTGGAACATGCCGTTGCTAACATCTAATAGGACACTAAACACCTCTATTTGTGAGATCCGCACACAATGATGCTCAGATAACATCAAGAAGAATGAAGATGTTCTTGAACAGCTCACGTCAATTTCGGACAATCTGCAGACTGCAGATCAGAAAACAAAAGAAAACCTTCACGACTCTCCCGACACGATTCACTTTCTCCGCCATGTACTGAACACACACACGCGTACACACACACACACACACACACACACACACACACGCACACACACACACACACACACACACAAGTGTTTATAGACAGAACACATGGCCTGAATACAAGAAGACTAAAACACATTCTGAAAAAAGAGTCATGCAATGGTTTTCATCACCAAAGAAATACCTTCATCTTCATCACCGTCATTCTCGGATAAATCCTCGCCCTGTTTTTTGGCCTGAGTTCCTGTTAATAAAGCAGAAGAAAATACAAAGAAGCAGAGGACAATTCAAAACAAGATATGGAGAAAAAAGGGGAACAGCATTTATGTTACATGAACCTGAACCGATATGTCAAATGAGGTCATAGACAGACGGTACCGATGCTTCCATCATGTGCTTCAGTTAAAACAAAACCTTGCTCAAATGTATGTTACAATACACACGTGGACTAGATGAGATATTCTTTCCAACCCTCTTATTAAGTCTGTTCATAAACTCACAAATCTTATGTACAGTCATAAAAATCCATTACATACTGTTTAAAGAGCCTTAATATACATTTAGACAAATGAATTCATGACCGAGAGAATGTTTTCTGTTTTAAACAGACGTTTTCTCTGCTACTTCTTCTTTTTAACAGACACCATTAACAATCAGTTCAAACAAGTGTTACAGATCTATCAATATAGAGGATTTCTACAGTCTATCACTGATGTCATCAGCTGAATCTGTGCACATGAACAACTGGATCACTAATACAAACCTGTGCCGAGGCTTGCTATCAGATACTATGTCTTACGGTTTGTTTTTGTCTTCATACCTTATTTATTGAACCCATAAACTTTACTCAATTTTGTGGGATATTAAAACTGCTCATCGTGAATCTGTAAAGTGTTAAATGTACGGTAAACCTTTAATGGAAATAAGCTGGAAGTGTGTAGAAACAAGGAGTTTTCTGACAGTGTCTTGACTGGCGGTGCAAGTGATGCTTTCATTGAGATGTGTTCTTTCTTCTGATGTGCATACTCGCTGGGTCAACGTTTACTATATCACTTTTACATTCAGAAATAAAACCCTGGACTTGCTCATCCACTAATGATAATACCATGTCCTTTGCACAGGGTTTACATTCTACAGTCACATGATTCATGTTATTCCACACTTGGGACAGAACATTGATTCTGGTTCAAATTCTGATTTGAATAAACACTTCATGACAGGTTGACAAGAAAAACAGAGAAAACACCCCCGATAATAGCTTCAATATCAAATCATTAAAAAAAACCACCATTTAATAATGCCAGTGATTTAAGTCTCATTTTGAGTTTGGTGGATTAAAAATGAACTCGCGGTCAACTGTGACTCGATGAGTGGCTGATTTAAACTGATAGTCGGAGTTTGAGACTCATTCACGAGTCTTTCAACTGAACTCACAAAAGCGGCTTGTAGCACAGAACTATACAGTGCAACGTACATGTCGAATGAGATAGGAAACCTCAGTCTGTGTGAAGAGAGCTTTTCTCAGTGTAGCACAGTTTGGCAGGTGTGTGTCACACTTCTAGGCAGGAAGGACGACGTACACACTACTCACAGTTTAACGGGGTTTAATGTGCAGACAGGTCAGTAGTTAGTAAATCACCCACAGAAATGTCCACTCGCATCTGTGCTTTGTTTAAACTGCCCTGTTTAGCGCCATGACTTCCGGATGCAGAAATATGTCATCTGCCTGTTCTGCGTGTCTTCTAAGTGAATGAGGTTTAACGTGCTGTACTACACAAGTGACGCCTGTGGATTTGTCTGCGTCTCACTGTACGAGCATATGAACACATGAACTTCATCTCCAGAGTTGCTCGGAGAGTTGATTTTGACTAACATTTCCGTTTGAGTAAAGCTATCGTCAAACACACACTAAAACTCAAGGGTCTACCTGAGGAGCCGCCAAAATAAAACTCCTGTTAACTTGACTATCCAGATAGTATAGTATAGTATACACATTGTAGTATTCTTACTGCATAGTAAATTGACCAACTGTAGTATACACTGTAGTTTACTTAAATATTTACTATAGTAAGGTTCAAAACACTATCTAGGACTTTTACTGTGATTTACTATAGTAAATACTATAAATATATTAACATTTATGCATTTGAATGACTGTTTTATCCAAAGCGACTAACATTGCATTATACTACACATTTGTTTCTAAGTATGTGCAATCCCTGGGATCCAACCCACGACCTCTAACCACTGAGCTACAGGAAAGCCATTTATAATACTTATATTCTATTATATTACTATTGTATAAAATTGAAAACACAGTACTTAGAAAAATGAATTTAGGTATAAACTAAAATGATATGGCCTCAATTTATCCATCTGTATGTCACGTGAATGTCACTAACCTGCCTGTTTACGTGATGACCTGCACTTTTATTTAATGTGACAACTAACGTTTTATATTTGTGCTACAAGCATCAGTGCTATGTGCAAAAACAGTTTGTCATTTACTGGTGAATTATGTTTCATTTACATCGACAGAAAAATGAATAAGAACAGTTAATGAATTTGAACATGATGAAAATCTCTGGGTTGAAGCATTTGTTATGAAAGGCTGGTTCTGGATTGGTAAACCTGTTGGGTGCTACAGGCGTTTGTACTGTATTATGAGGATATTAACCTGAGAGAACAGCAGCCCGTCTCTCCAGCGCTGTGAGCTCAATACAGTCTGTGTGACCTATGCGTCAGCGTAAAGAGTGCATCCCATTCTGAAGAGCCCGAGAAGAGGGTCACAGTGACAATGGATTGAGCTCAGATTTACATAACGGAAAGGTCACGCTGTGGCGAGGGACTTATTGGCGAAACGTCGACTCCTAACAATCCCAGACGATATTCACTTTACTGTCTGCCTGAGATCTCTCTCTCAGTCCATCTTTAGAGGAGTGATATTTCATCTTTTCATTCTTCCAGCAAATGAAAAAAAATGTCAATGTGGCATGCGGGGGTGAATCTCACTCATTTTATCCACCACAATGATGAGAAGAAGAAGAATATTGGCATTCACAGTGACAATTACGGACATTTGCTTGATCAACTCTTATTGTAACGCAATAATGCTCAGAGTCAGGAGTGCAGATTATACACCTGCGAGTTCATAAATCAGCATAAATTAAACAATAAATACCATGATGTACTGTATAAACGCTACGTAGTTCATATACGTCTTTATTGCATTCCAGTAATGAGAAGTGTGCGTGTGTGCGTGATTGCTGTGGAGCGTGTGTGCCGTTGTGAGATTCAGACTCGTAGAGGACGAGCTGAAAGAATGACTGGTGATAGTTCTTACATGTTAAGGTCAATATAATCCTGAGGTGAAGGACAGCCAGAAATTTACAGCAAGTGCTGCATAAATAAAAGACTGCATTATAAGCCGCTACGGCAATAACCGAGAGCCAGCGAGCGAGCGAGCGAGTAGGAGATCCTCTGGTTCTTACATTAACATTACCCAAACAGTCCACAGCAGTGTAAGATGAATAAAACACAACATCTGCGGTCTGACCTTGGAAGAATAACCATCTCTTTACATTAAAAGGGACATATTAGGAAAAATGCACTTTCACATGGTGTTTGAACACAGATGCGTGTCCCCGGTGTGTGTAAATGACCAACCTATAATGATAAAATCCGCCCAGAAACAGTGTCGGAAAATAAGCTGCAAGCCCTGCCCACCGCAGTCTGGCGGGTTTATATCCTCACTTGAGCAGCTAGAGATAACGTGCGCACAACATAAACATCACTGCTGTGCTGTTTAACACGTGAGAAACATCACAGAGTCTCCTGAGAGAGTGGCAGCATCACAGCCTTTCATCAACGGCTTTAGTCTCACACAACATCACTTTACACCCGACTGCTTGACAAATGAGGGTCACTACAACACTTGATTTGAACAAAAGTAAGGCCAAGTCAGCATGAACATGAACTATTTGGGATAAATGCCATGTCATTTACAGTTTTTTACAATTGCTAGGACACATTTCTCCATACTTTGGTGACTTTTGCAAAACTCGTCACACAGTGAGCACAACAGTAGTATGTGTGAGCTAAACTTTGGCACAAAATGCATTCATTGACCACTTCTTTCAAATTTCATAAATTCTTTTCTCATTTAGACACAACAATTGCCAAAACTCGGTGTACCTACAGACTAATTCGCACACATCTACTGTACATACTCTTTTCAAAATTGTTAAACTTGAGTTCAAAACAATAGCATAATACAAAACTGAATAAGACAGCCATTTTCTGTATTTCTACAATGATATTTGATTGAACTGTAATTTGAATCTAAAAAGTAAATGCTATCAAAACCGCTGGACCAACCACAGATGATTCCCATTGTAGCTAAAGACCTACACATGTGTCACTCCTTTATGGAACTGCATTACCATCTATAAAAAAAGAGGAGAAATGAGGAATAATTTGCATTGTAACATAAACATGGACCAAGCCAGACATAGAGAAGTGGTTGAAAGAGGATGAGGAATACGCATGCGTGGTGGAAGAAGAAGAGGAAGGTCAAGAGCTGTGGTCTCAGATGAGATCAGAGCAACTATAATTGATTATAATTGAAACTGTGTTTGCCGTAATGATACCTGTTGTTCGTGTTTGGTTTATTGGTTTATAGATGACCAAATGTGTTTGTTGGCTAGTGTTATGAAAGAATGAGCTGATTTGAGACACGAATGAAGTGAAATGAACTGCTGTGCCAAGATGAAAGTTTGTTGTGCTCACTGGGTGAAGAGTTTTGACAAAGTCACCAAAGTATGGTGAAATGTGTCCTAGCAATTGTAAAAAACTGTAATCTTCAGCGATGGGAGTTTTGTTCTGTGGCACGGCAGGATTTTGAATCGCATCTGAAACCAATGCATTTGGGTTTGTGTTCGAGACGCATTGTTTCTCACCCGATTTACGTGACGCCCTTTAGTCCTTCTCCAGTTTTGTTGTTACTGACGGCACACGCTCACACAGGCCTGTACACTCGTTTCATCTTAAAGCTCGTCACCATCAAGAGACCAAAGATATTTCATGCCACATACTGTACATAACAGAGTTTGACTTGGATGTTTAATTTCACTTGCACACAATACAACTCAACAGTGAAGAAATTCACTTTCCATTAAAGGAATTCACATTTTTCTCCTGGAATTCATTTGCCAAAATAACGACATAGACTGTTCATGTTAACATCAATACACTGCAGAAGCTGCATGACATTTGAACCATTAAAAACGGTTTACAGAAACAGTGTAAAGAACGTCCCCATCACCTAAACGCTTGCAACAAACCCCTTTAAAACCAATGAAAGTGACTACCCCGCAAGAACTCTGGGATAATCGTACACCTCAACTCGACTGCACCGAAGACTCTGATTGGCCATTACGTTCATGATCTCATCACATCCGTCAGTTACTGGTTGTAAAAAAAAAGAGGTATCGACTGGTGCAGATCTACATGTAATTTTGATGTATATTTCCAGATTTCGTTTCAGTCGCAGCAGTTGTAATACAGTATATTTGATTTTATAATGTGCCATCAAAATGTAATAACATGTTCCATGTTTCCTGTTCTTTCAGATGAGAACAGCCCTTCTCTTCTAGTCATCTGTCAAAAAGAGCCGTGCCCTGTTCTGTCCTGTTCTCAAAAAAGCCTGTTCATCGTCGAAAATATACATTATGAAACTAAAATGTGTTCTTTCATGACATAATCTGAAAAACAACACGTCCACTGCGAATGTAAGATGAAACAAAAGAAATGCGCCAAAGAGGCAATTTCTTGATTTGGAAATGAAATGTTTTTGTGAAATAAAGACATTAAAGCGAATGGGGAATTATGGTTTTGTTATTTACTGATCCATTTTGGCATGCTCCAGAAGCTCTTGCCAAAACAGCCTGATGATAATAATGTGAATTGTTCTTGAACACGCTGTTCTTTAAGAGAACATTACATGATCTTCAGTCATAACAGACGTGTGTGCGCGTTCATTCCTCTATTCTGCCAAACTCTCAGCTTTTCCACCTAACATAATGTCTTGATAAAATTCTTTTGTGAATCCCTGAGGCAAATTGGATTGCAGCAGCTCAAGTGAGAGTGGAAAGACCATCAACAGGCTCTCAGAGCAGAAGTGTACTGTTGCCTGGCAACCCTTACTGATGATTCTGTTATGCAAATGTATCGGCAAAAACATAAGATTTCCTGTGCTGCATGTTGAAATTAATAGTTTTTTGGATGATCAAATAGACTGTATTGTAAAAACAAAAACCTAATACTTTCCATGTTTTTGTTTTTATTTGATGTGTTTTCTACGTTCATGTTTTATGAAATCATTAGGATGACATCAACAGTTCATTACAACTGCAAATGCAACACATATCGGAATGAACCAGTACATAGAAACTTTGCAATTTACTACGTATAGACCTAACCAATCATCATCTAACACTTGGAGTATAAAAGATCGCCACTTACCCTTTGTTTGCGTTCGCAGTTGAAGCTGCCGATATTCACCCCCATCCTCCCCACCACCACCAGGATGGCCCCTGTCCATTAACCCCAGGGGGGTTGGCTGCGCCCCTGCCTTCATCATCATCAGGCAGGAAGTGCAGGAATTCTTGACCCTCTGGATGCGAGCTATGGACGGGGCCTACGCCAAAGAACTATATATTTTATCATGTTCGCACCTTGTCGCTGATCAGTTGTCTAATAAATGTTCATTATCAAGTTTTCTTGCCTCCCGAGTCTTTCTGGTAGAAATAGTGTTTCAAATTGAGATTTTGCTTAATCATTACAAAATCTTTATCAACCATCGACCCAAATCTAATTTAATGTGGGGTTATTTTATAACCTATAGAAAGGTTGAATTGTTCAACTGGATTAGTGCAGTTGACACTACAGTTATGGAAGAAACAAGAGGTGCTATTATTTGTTGTAAATGTGGTCAAATAATTCAACGTACGTTACATGCATGGCGTTACAGTATCAACAACCAATTAAGTTAGTTAGTTAGTTAGTTTCTTTATTCATATAGCACAATACAGCAAGGGTCGCTGAACCATTGTGCTTTACAAAAGTTTGTCAAATATAAATAGTAAAAACAAAACAGAATGACATATAACAAGAGATAAAACGTATACAAATACAGTACACTCCGGATGACTCACATGCTATAGGCTTTTCCTAAAAGGTGAGTTTTGAGTTTTATTTCAAACAGAGATTCTGTAGTGGTCCACCTAATGGATAAAGGGAGGCCATTCCAGAGTTTGGGGCCGACTGTAGCAAAAGCCCGGTCACCCGTTCTTTTTAGCCTTGATCTGGGGACCTTTAACAGTCTCTGATTTGATGACCTTAAACATCTAGCCGCTATGTTAACAGTCACAAGTTCAGATCCAGACCGTTTAAGGCCTTAAAACCAAAAAATAAAATCTTAAACTCTATTCTAAGATGAACTGGCAACCAATTCAATTCAATGAAACATCCTTCACAGAATGTTAAGAGGTGCCAGGAGTCAAATCCCCAAATACACATTTAATGTGTTCATCTGCCTGCTCTCTGTTACACAGTAGTTTATCTGACACCATATTACTTTACCATATTAAAACGATCAGCAAAATGAAATGAAGAATGCATGTTTTGTGACCCACATGCACACAGACAGACAGACAGATGGGCTGTTCCCTACATACATCACTGAACCCACAGCACAAACTCATGGTGGATTTCTTTCCTCGGAACACTGTTAATAGGTTTACTGCATCTGTGTAAAGACATTGGTTTTCATGCTTCGCTCTTATTTACACGTCCCATAACAACATGACGAGAGACTGCTGCCTTCTGCACGTCTGGATTCTGAATGTATCGCTGCGTCTCAGCGTGTGTTTCACACACAGTGTAGCGTTACTTTTTAACGTGCACCGTACTCCAATGATTTAGATTGTTTGCCTAATGCGTCTGTTTGAGACACATTTGATTCTTTGCATTTGTAAAAGTAGAAATGATCAACCCAACACGCAAGTGAAAGTACAGTCACAGGTCTTAATCATCCAGTTTGAGTACTGACACCAAAAGCTTTCCCAGTGAAATGGAGAAAATGATGCTAAAGGTATGAGCTGTGTGTTAAACAGCGATGGCGAGGGGTGACGCCCAAGCATCTGTATTTGAGGAGGAGTAAGAATGGGTTGACTAAAGTTCAGAGGGGGATTTAGTTAAAGAAACAAACACATATGATCGTCAAAATATCTCTGATAAGTGAAAGTGACCTATTTGTCAGATACGGTGACCCATAGCCGAAATGTGACCTCTGCATTTAACCCATCCAGAGAGTAGTGAACACACGCACAGCAAGTGGTGACCACACGTACACCCGGAGCAGTGGGCAGCTATCACTGCAGCGCCCGGGGAGCAAGTAGGGGTCAGGTGCCTTGCTCAAGGGCTCCTCAGTCGTTACCCGCCGGCCCTGGGAATCCAACCGGCAACCTTCTTGTCACGAGTCCGACTCTCTAACCAGATTTATAACTTAACAAGATTTCATCAGTCTCAATTGTAGGTGATAAAGACAAAAAAGAAAAGTGCATTAATTTAGCACTAATTAAATAAACAAACCACAACCTATAAACACACTTTCAAAGCCTGTTTAGTGACGATCTGAGGATAATTGAAATGAATCATTTTCTTATAAATGTGAATTTCCTAGTAAAGCATTCAATTCATTCATTCCTAACTGTATCCATAATTAAACACTAAAAACGTCTCTGTTACTGTTCCTTGTCTTGTTTTCTATGTAAAACAGTGTTTTGTAGTTCGCATCAGTGGATAATATTTCTACAGTTAAACAGTTGTCAAATATTCAATGTTTAGCCCCATTTCTTTCCCTTAAAGCATCTTGCTGAATATTCCACTCAGGATCTGTGAACAGTAACTCGGTCTACTTTCATTTGATTGGTCACCACTCGGCTCTGTAAACAGTAATTCCCGCGCTTCTTTCGTTTGATTGGCCATCCCCTTTTATTTTTCTGCGGTTAGACCATTGAGGCGTTTTACAATGTTTACAACACAAATACAGTGAGGCTTTTATTACACACCACAGAATAAAATGAAATCAATTGTGAGAGTTGGCAGCTCTGGTTATAGTTTCTTTCATAACCCAACAACTGGTTCTGTCCATATCTCACTCAACCATAAAACATCACTCTAAAACGCGTAACTGGGATTTTATGGTGAAACTTCTATTTGAATTCACCCAAAATATTAACTGTATATTAAAAATATAATTTGTTAATTAAATATATATTTTCATTCAATAAACTATTTTAGAAAAAAAATGTAATCCGTTTTTAATATGTCCCACTGAGAAACTTAACAATGATTTTAAAAGATTTGATTAAGTTAATAAAGCTGTTTATTTTTGTGATATTTATTTTAAGGGATAGTTCACCCAAAAATTGTGTATTTTTACTCACCACACACGATGTTCTACATGTTTCAAGACCGTCCAGCGTCTTCGTGTCCTCATAGACAGAACTAAAGACACATTCTTCTCTTCAATGTCAGTCTACGACGCCCGTGCGTTCATGAGAGAGCTTTAACGCATGCGTCATGGTGCTCTAGTGAACTCACGTTAGAGACTCGCAGGGAAGAGAAGAATATTTTGATTTAAGTCGTTACTTTGGTTTCTTTTGCGCACATAAAGCACTCTCGTCACTTCATAAAAATTCATTTGAACCACTATTATCAGATGGACCGTTTGAACAAAGTCTACAGTACTTTTGAGAATTAATGTCTATGAGGAGGCCTGGAAGCTCTCGGATGTCATCAAAAATATCTTAATTTGTGTTCCGAAGACTCTGGACAGTCTTGAAACGTGTAGAACATCATGTGGGTGAGAAAAAATGACAACATTTAGATTTTTGGGTGAACTATCCCTTTAAGAATGTGCAGTATGCACGCACTAATGCATACATGAAAAAGTGATTTTGCCATGTAATACATCAAGCTTCTTCAACTGATTCACAGGCTGTAGGATCCTGTTGTCATGATCCAGTCTGTGTTCGCCCAGTGTATTGTGGACTTTTATGATACTTCCTGTCCTGTCATATTTTGTAGTCCTTTGTAGTTCTGTTTTCTATAGGTTCTGTGATGGTCTACCCAGGTGTTTCTTGTCTGCTTGTTATCCTGTCTATATAACCCTTGTGTTTCATTTGTCATGGGTCAGCTGTTGTCGCACATTGCCTTTGTCGTTGGATTATCTTGTTTTGTTTTTGTCTTATTAAATCTTGCACTGCATGTGGATCCGTTTCCTGCCTGGTTACTCTGACTGACCCATGACAAATGAAACACAAGGGTCATATAGACAGGATAACAAGCAGACAAGAAACACCTGGGTAGACCATCACAAAACCTATAGAAAACAGAACGTCTTGGTTACGGATGTAACCTCAGTTCCCTGATGGAGGGAACGAGACGTTGTGTCGAGCCGACAGATGGGGGTTCGGTCTTGAGAACCTATCAACTTCTGACTAGTTTAGAAAAGGCCAATGAAATTGGCGAATGAAATTTGCATGCCAGACTCTGCCCCCGGATATCCGGGTATAAAAGGGAGACGGCGTGCTGCATTCATTCACCTTTTGGTCTGAGGAGCCTGAGCATCCCTCGACCGCTGTGGCGGGCAGCCAGCGTTGTGGCAAGAAGGACACAACATCTCGTTCCCTCCATCAGGGAACTGAGGTTACATCCGTAACCAAGACGTTCCCTTTTCTGTCGGTCTCTCGACGTTGTGTCGAGCCGACAGATGGGGTTCCTATGGAAAACACCACAGCGCTGTGCCGCGTCACACTCTGTAGCGGAGCGACGCTGACTGGCCTGGGCGAGTCAGACGTGAGCGCTAGTGCGAAATTGTAATCGTCCAGTGGAGAGGTAGGGGGTCCCAGAGCTTTTTGGAAAAAGGTGGGAACGGGCAGAGGCCTTGATTCTCTAACAGCGAGAAGCCGCCTGGCACCGTAAGGGCCACTGGGTAAGCATTATTCCCCCCTGGGGGAAAAACGCTACAGAGAGCACCATCCTACCATAGGGAGGAATTAGTGCAGACACCTGGGTCGTGATGGGGGATTTCAGCAGTAATTCGGCGTAGAGTTTGAAGTCTCGAAGTCGATCAGTGTGAAGGCTCCGAAGAACAAAAGGTGAATGAATGCAGCACGCCGTCTCCCTTTTATACCCAGATATCCGGGGGCAGAGTCCGGCATGCAAATTTCATTCGCCATTTTCATTGGCCTTTTCTAAACTAGTCAGAAGTTGATAGGTTCTCAAGAGCGAACCCCCATCTGTCGGCTCGACACAACGTCGAGAGACCGACAGAAAGGGAACTACAAAGGACTACAAAATATGACAGGACAGGAAGTAACATAAAAGTCCACAATACACGGGACGAACACAGACTGGATCATGACAACTGTGAATATAATTGAAATCTGACTTAGAAACATCTCTGTTTTGCTATTAAAGCTATAATAATGATGTTAACAGACAACACACCGACAAGTGAATAGAGATGCCAATGGCAAACAACAAAAAATCTAATACTACAGATAATCCACAATCCTAACCTTTGTCTTGAAACAAAATAATTTAATAATAATAAATGTATAATTGTGACCCTGGACAACAAAACCAGTCTTATGGGTCAATTTTTCGAAATTGAGATTTTTACATAATCTGAAAGCTGAATAAATAAGATTAATCTTAAAATAAGAGTTGTAGGAATAGGACAATATCTGGCTGAGATACAACCGTTTAAAACTCTGGAATCTGAGAGCGCAAAAAAATCAAAATATTGAGAAAATTGCCTTTGAAGTTGTTAATCAGGGGCACTGTGGCAGGCCATCCACTCACAAAAATACAGTTTTTATATATTTAAGGTAGGAAATTTACAAAATATCTTCATGGAACATGATCTTTACTTAATATCCTAATGATTTTTGGCATAAAAGAAAAATCGATAATTTTGACCCACACAATGTATTTTTGTCTTTTACTAAAAATGTTCCCGTGCTACTTAAGACTGGTTTTGTGATCCAGGGTCACAATTTATTCAAATATTCATGTTGGAGATGCTGGAGACTGTAGATAGTTTAGTTTAAATGTGTGATATGAATAAAGTGCTCATAAATGCCTGTTTATAGAAACCTCACTTGAAAAGAGTTGAACGGTATTCCTTTTATCACGATTTAACAAGACATTTCACTACACGTGAACTCCTGTATCTGTGGTTATTATAAACACAGGCTGCTGAATGCATCGATGGTGGAGTTTGCAAGGTAATCATTATTTTTGCAGAAAGGTGACGTGTTGACAAAGCCCCTTTCTGAAGGCTATAATCAAAAACATCGAAAATATAAAAGAACATTATTTTCATACACCTCATTGTAGACATTATTAAAAATACATCATTTTTCAAAAAAATGGGGCAAATACGTTATATTGACACATACATTTTTTGGTTGAATGATTGTGTACAGTAATTCCTTCTAAAGTATAAACATCATCTGTGAGTTTGACACATCCTGACATGAATGAAAGGCTATTGAACACAACATCCTTCTGAAATAGCACAGACGATTGTGTTGGGTTCTTTGAGATTACTGGATGATTCTGTGCCATTTTCTGATCCTCGGATCATTTGTTTTTCTTAAAACAGAAAACATCACAGCTGGCTATTGTCGAAGAATTCATTACTGTATGCATTATGTGACTAGCTTTGGCAGTTGCTCTGTATAATGTGCACGAATATAAGAGCCTCAACAGCGGTACAGAAGTTTGTGTGGTGACAGACTACAGGACTCGTGTCACATGATATTAATGTTTTGACACAAATCCAGCTGTATGACATCAGTGACTCACATCCTTCTGTGTGATACATCACTCACGCATGGGTCATTCTTCCCCTCATGCCATCCCAAATCTCACTTGCTTTCCTCAGCTAAACAAATAGCTTTAAGATTGAATTATATGTGTAAGATTTACAATAATAATAATAAATACAAACTCAAACTGGAAGTGCTTCTGGTTAAGTGGTCTATACTGAAGAAAAAAACCGATACCAAAATATACCAAATAAGTGGCATTATATTTCAGAAGGTTTTGTGTCAACAGCGTTTATAACTTCATCGTGTTTCTACTCAATATTGCTCATGCTCAATATTTGAACTCAAGTGATGACAGTTGCTCGTTCTATGGCTGATTGCACTGACCTTCAACCCCAAACCCCTTTGAATGTAACAGCATTGACACAGAACATCCTTATAATGAAAATATGTCTTCTAGAAAAGAAAGATGGCACAGTTTCTGGAGAATGACCCATGTAAACTGGCAGTTGTCTACATTCTCACAGTATAGTCTTACATGAAATAGCACACAAAAAATGAAGGATCACACCCCGCGTACACCACACGCTACAGTGGCAGTGAGACGCGACAAAAGACTATAAAACCCACTAACGGCTTCTTCTTAATGGTTTCTGTTGTCTTTTGTCGCGTCGCTGGTGTGTGGTGTAGACAGGGTGTAATTCACATCATAAACACACACACACACACACACATCATTTTAACATCGCTCATCCCAAACAGACTCTGTAGATGATGCGGTTATCCCACCACAGCAAGAGAGGACGTACCGGTCGCTCTCTTCTCGTTATTTCACTCCAATGTTGGCTTGTTTACATACCTCCTTTTCTACACATTTTCTTGTTGGGTTTTCTGGCACATTCCTTGGATATTCTTTTGACTGTAAAATGAATAAAAGACTACAAAATAACAAAAGGCTCTGGAAGAAACATTTGAGGAGAACATGCAACATCGTCACCAGCCCTCCCCACAATAACAACAAAGAGAACCTGTCCAGAACGTTAGCTGGGGTGTGGTTTGTTTTGGCAGAAAATATTCCAGAAAGGTGGAAGTGATGTGCTGCATGCTGGAACGCAAGAAGCCTGGTTTACATGCGCTGCTATATAAGACCCTTTACCTGCACAAAACAAGCTGACCGAACTCTGTCTCTGCACCGCAGCATCACTGTCTGAACGTGAGAGAAGCAGGACTCTGATGTACAATGCACCAAACCTGCCAAAGATACACACACACACACGGTGCAGAAGTAACTGGCAACCAGTGTGTGCTTCTTGACTTCTGAGGGCAGTTTTATACTTACAATTAAATATGACGTAGCTGTCCATTACACACTTACTCTGTTCCAAGACCAATGAGAGCATTTTAACATGCCATTGACGCACTTCAATTGCTTTGAACTTTACAGAAAAAAAACTATCCTAATATGCATTGTGCTCAATAATTCTAACACTAATGAGTTATTTCTTGTTAGAAAAACACTATAACAATGCACAAAGTCTAATTAAAACTAAAGCGGTATTAAATGAGTGTTTTATCAAATGTCTATGAGTGCCACTTATTTTTGTGCTTATAGGCTAATTATAAGTTTGTAAACATTCAGGATGCGCGCGCATTTTGCTTGCAGAAAAACCCGGAAGAGATAGCCTTCATAATGACCAGAGAATTACACGGATACGGTGTACAACATAGTTAGATTTAGAATGATTATAGAAAACCTTAGCTGAAATCAAATAAACACAGATCCGGATGATTTCGTCAGTCCAGCCTGTTCGTTTAATGACTTGTTTAGCTTAAAATGGCATATTCAACGAAGGTATTCCATAGGAAATAACACCATCATTTTTGCCATTCCTATTCTGACATTCAACAACACAAAAACACGTTTTTGAAGGAATTGTCTCCTCCGTTTCACTCATTGCTGCTTTGTTTCCACTGTTTTTCTGCAACCAGTATGCGCGCGCAGCTGGCAGTGACGTAACCGTGACGTCGACTCCAAATTGGTCCACGATGTTATCTTAGCAGCATGCTAATCTCAAACACTGACATTTTGACATCTAAGAGAAATCACACGAGGACATCAGAGTAGTCTTATATTATATATTATTATTATTGTGGGATTTAGGAATCTAATAGGATGTATTGCTTGTTGGCGGAAAAAACAACCCTACTGAAAAAAACCTGCTCAAACTGGTCTCCCAGCCTTGTTTAAACTGGTTAAGCAGACTGGTTTTAGGGAGGTTTGGGACACTTTTTTAGCTGGTCAGGCTGGAACCCAGCAGCTAAAACCAGCTGAACACCAGCCAGGCCAGGCTGCAGACCTGCTGGTCTTAGGTGGTTTAAGATGGTCCACACAGCCTGGCAAACCTAAAACCAGCCTGACCAACTAAAAAGTGGCCAAAACCTCTCTAAAACCAGCCTGCTTCACCAGTTTTAGCTGTTTTTTTTCTTAGTAGGAAAGGCAGCTGTCGGTTTTGATAACGCTGGAACAGATGCACTTTTGGTCAATGCAAACCTAGAGAGAGAAACACCAGAAACAGGGACAGTAAAAGGTCTTACACGGTTAGGACCGATGCCACAGGCCTCTTGCGTTCCAGTACAGTTTACCAACTGAATAAAAAGCTGATTGGCTCATCAAGCAGTCTAATCTCAGATCTCTAATCCCCCAGAACAGTCGAGACAGTGAGGAGAGGGAGGTGCACCAACATCATTACATCCAATCTTCATGTCAGATTAGAATCTGAGCTCTTACATTAAAAGCCTGCTTTCTCATTTTACTTGCTCTCTTCTGGCTCGCTTTCTTACTTTTTGCTTTGCTCTCTCGAGCAGCACAAAAGAGGAACTCATAACAGTGGCACGAGAGGGAAGAGTCGATGGAAAGACTTCATGGGCAGATCAAGTCAAGATGGGAAATGGAAATGACGTACACAGACACTGCATGCGCCAGACTCATGCTTCAAACACAACACAAGAAGTGACAAAAATGTTCCTTTATACCCGACCCACTCACCATCCTCCGTTGGAACGTAGATGTTTAGGTACAAACAATCCTCGTTTTGATCTTGTATGTATGTGGCGACTATATCCAAGTTAAAGGTGAACCAGATGGGCATCATGATTTCCGGCACGGCGTTGTGGATGTTTTGGGGACACACGGGGGCGAAGTGAGTGGCGTTCTTGATCCCCGACCAAGAGGAGGGCGGCTCGGGGGGTAGGAAGCGTTTCTCCCCCACCGGAGGGGCAGCGTACGGCACACCCAGATATTGGTCCACCGGTCCCAGGATCTCGCTGGGCAGCGGAACCCGCGCACCCCGTAACTTCCCGTACTGCGTGTTCACGGTGGGGTAGTAGCCCTGTCCTCGGACGAGCGTCACGCAACAGCAAAAGAGCCATATCCACAGAGAAACGCTGCCACAGCAGAAGTCCCGCTGGTGCGCGAGGAGCCGGTTTCTGTGCGCGGCTAACCACATGGTCCGTTCAAATGCCCGCTGCCGCTAGACCCCAACGTACAGTGAGAAACTCCTCCAGCACGTGCCTTCAGGCCCTCAAACACGCCATTCATTGAAGAAAACACACAAACACGCTCTTCTGCTTCCCTCTGGACAAATCCTCATTCACTGTCCAATAGTCTGGTCAGATGCTCTCTCCTGCAAGAGAAAAACAGCACAAGAAAGTCACTTTTTATTGATTCCACCCTCTTCGCTTTTCAGGGCTTTTCTGTATGCGCATAAAACAGCATTCATAAATATGACAGTGTCCTTAATGCATCCACCGCCACAGTAAACCGCAAACTATATGCAAATAAAAGCTCTCTTGCTGTATTTTGATTGATACACACGTCGGAAGACCCACACTCTCCTGCAATACGCTTCGCAGTACTTCAGTACTTTCATTTAGTGGTTGGCAACTGATGGGTCGTGACCCAGGAATGGATCACACACCTACCTGTAAGACGGTTGGGTCACAGACAACACATTGTAAAATGAAATGTCATGAACCGTAGAATCGTGCATGGTTAGGACAGCAAAAGAAATGTTAACTTCAAATGGAGGAAAAAATGCTTGTTGAAGTTGCAACATCAAAGGCTGTGCATCCAATCAAACTAGCTTGGTCGGTTTGACTAAAGGTCCCACGCTTTATCTTTTATTCCAAAGTGACTTACAGCTATACATTTTATCAGTATATGTGTACCCTGAGAATCGAACCCACAACAACTGATAGCACTACGCTCTTACGCTATATTTCACACACTTGTCACAGTGCTTTTTCAGGTAAATGAATGTAGAAATGGAGGTGGGTATGTCTGGATGTGGCCCACCAGATCTAATGTAATGTGATGCACACAAGAGTCTTCCATCAAGCCAAAATAGCCCTTCCAATCTAACGGAAAGAGAGCAGAATAAAATATTTTAGGCACAGCTCCACTGTCCCGTCTGTGGACGGATGATATTTGTAAATGCCTCGCGGGCTAACGCTAAACGCTGTAAATGCTAATCGTGAGGAGGGTGCTCCCCGGGGAAGAGAAACTCTTCCCAGCTCAGCTACTTATCAATTTTCAATTTCTAAAGCTTAAGACCCTCAGACCTCCGTCCCTCGGAGGCCATGGAATAATAACAGAGAAAAGCCGGAGTTTAGTAGCGGATATTGCATTCCAAAATGACTCCGTAAATGATTTATAATGTATCTAGTGGAGCAGTAAGCACCAGGCAAAGGCAATATGAATCTTCCTGGAGGTGCACTTATCACTCCACAGCTCCGATCCCGAGACAGGCCGATCTGCACAGAGTCTGACAGAAAGCTCTTCTTCTGTAATCTGCTGGTACGCGTGGCACAGCTCATCTCCAGAGAGAGTAGAGACGGCGGAAATGTCCGCTCTAATCTCCCTACACTGAGCTCCCCCAAACAAACTGTTTTCTCAAAGTCACGGGAACTTTGTGCCGTTCAATTACTCCTCCAGTCACAACAGATTTCAGCTATCGATCTGAGAACTAAACAGAACTGATATGGCTTTCTCCGGCAAACTCTTGTTTGAAGAAATGTGACTTGTGTTTGTACACATTGAAATATTGCATTGTTTGGGTTAACCTATAGAATCCAGAGATTCAATACTGATGTTTAATGTGGCCAGTGGGCAAAGGTTTGTCATATGACTCATAATAAAGAAAGAATACTGTAAGCCATTAGCATTCCAGGCCACGAGAAGCTCATTATAAGACAAATTTACAACTGACCTGACAAACGACTGACTGTAAGTCCATGATCGTTTACATTTATCACTTCAGACATGATTATGAGCAGAATTTACTAACACAATCCTCAATATGTGCTTGAGCAAGCTCCTAACCTTGAGTGTTAAACCTCCACATCTCACATCAAATCTTTCTGTTGTTTTTCAGATTGTATCTAGGCGCCATAGACCTCAGGGTAGCCATAGACCTTTAGTGTAGTCAGTCCTTGTGTCTTGTCATTTCTCAAGCATCTGTTAAACACTGTTAACGTTTTAAACTCTTATTGACTGATTTCCCCTCAATATTTGCTCATGCATTTGTTTCATAGTAAAATAAATGATGTAGACACAATTATATTTTTATTCACATAACAAATTGCAAATATTCCTTTTAGTCTTGTCACTACATGGAAATGTTGAACTCCTTTGTAAATAGTGACATTCAGTCCAATTTCCATCCCACAGGCGCTTAAACATTATCTGGTTTGACATGTTATATGTGGGGTGTGTTGGACGTGATCGCATTAGAAAGAAGAGCGTGTGACAGGCTGAGAGTGGTCAGGAAACAGTCTGGACAGCTGTAAACTTTTGACAGGCCCTTAACTCCGCCCACACCTCACAATATATCCTGAAGATCGGGGATTGTAAGAAATACAATTCAGTATCGTGGTATGTCAAGTTACAACGGTGTGATTGTTAAATGGAACCAACCAACCATGCATTTAACCCAGGGGACTCGGACAGAACTATCGTACGTGTTTAAAATCAATGAAACGCGCACCGTGTAGTACTGATGGTGCACGTCAAACAAGTCGCCCCGAAAATGATGCGGACTCGTTGCATCATGTTGCTCTCCTTATATGATGCTCGGCAGAAAAAACTCGTGTTCATTTTTGTGTAACACCCGCGACAATGCTGATCCACGAGAAACACAACGGAGCTCAGAAGTATAAAATAGCGGCGTGTTCTGCAACACACAGAGAAGCGGAAGAAAAATAAAGAATGACACTTAATAAAACGGCCTGATTTTACAACAGAATGCATAACATCTGCACTGATTTCTTTCGCATCCAGAGACAACCTCTACCTCCACTAGAATAGTCTTTGTGCCATTAACCAGGGTAAGTCATCTCATTGAAGCCTTAATAAAAACTAAGGTTCAAGTAAATGTTTCATTGTCCATCTCACCGTAAAATGAAATGTTTGATGCTGCAAATCCCTTAAAATAATCAAGCAATCTATATTAAAAACAAAAAAGTATTTAGCCTATGTGCAACAATAACCTACTAGTGCTAATGTAACATTTAGTATCAGGGGGTCCCTGCTCCATGCATCTCTCATCTAAGGGATCTCCTTGCCACGAAAAACGTTGATTTAACCAATCAGAATTCAGTTTGCAGAAGTCACATGATTAACAAGCAGGTTAAACTGGTTTTAAGTGCCATAAACGGTCAATCGATATTCATGAACGTTTCTTGAATACTCTTTACGGCCTCATGTGTTGCTGGTTGTCTTCACCATCACTCGAGAATCTGTGTCTCCAGCAGTGTGAATCGGGACTTATTGACAGCAGGCGCCACATATAACCCACAGCATAATGCCCGGCCACCATCGTTTTCAACAGAGGGAATAACATCCAGAGCTGTCAACAACATCCCAGAGACTGACATTGTATAATGTCACTGTTTACACGCGTGTCAAATCACAAGCAGTGACAGCGCAGCAGGACCAAACCCAACACACTGGAAATGACATCTCTGTTTGACTTCTGCCTGAACATCGTGTATTACAGGCAGAAGGACAATTACTGAGACCAGAAACATGTCAGCCCACCTGTAGAAGAAATCACACGGCCAGGACGCCATATCTGCTTCATATATGTGCATGCCACATGGTAGAGATAGGCACGAGTACTCGCCGGCCAACGACTGTTATTTGAATAAACAGATTACAATTTGTGTCACGTTTTTTGAATCTTAGCAGGCATATGTAGTAAATAGGTTTAAAAGTGTTTAGTGATTTTTGAACGTTTTGAAACAGTAAGGCAAAAAATGCTACATTTGTTTAACTCTTTTGGCATTGTTTAGGGTAGAAAGTAACCAACGTTTTACCTCTTAAATCATGTAGAAATCATTTTAATTCATTTGACAGGTGTGTGAGTGCAACGTGTTGTCACAGCAACGTGGTACTTCCTGTTTCCTTTTCTGCCAGTATGTCTGGCTCGTTTAATTCTAATTTGAGGTTCCTCCGTATACCGCATCCTTTAGAGGACGAGACCTCTGGAGGACACTGGGACGCAGCCTTCTGAAACGAGACACAGCTATTGACGAAGAGGAACCAAGATGAATTCTTCTTCTGTGTGACAAAGCGAGTGTCAGAAGCATAAAGTTATGCAGCGCCACCTTGTGTACCGGGGTGTTTCTGTTTTTCATTAAGCGACATCTATGTCAGGGAGTGTTATCAACATCAATTTTCGTATCAGTGTTGTAATTAAAATCTTTTCATTGTCAGCATGAGGGACACGCCCCGCCCCCTCTAATGTCCTGCCCCCAATTAATTGAGAACTCGTTTTTCATTTCAAAGTTGTCCAGTACTCAAAATGAAATATGATCAAAAATGCTGATCACTACCACATGGGTCAAAGCCAATGAAATAAAAATGTACTGTAAGTTATCCCCATGACCTCTCCATGCGAATGCTGTTTAACTGAAGACATCTACAGAGGTTTTGGGTCCTGTCTACAGCTTGCTGACTGGGGGTCAATTGACATTTATTCAGACATTTAAATCCAACTGACCTCATCATATCACATACTTGCTTAGTAAAATGTAAAAATACGAATATACTTTATTTCACACCAGTTCCAAACTTTATGAGAAGAGGGGAGTTCATATCGCTCTAATGACAACTATACAGAGAAATGAAGTGCTCTGGATCAGAGATGAACAATCAAACTGCCACGCGTGCCACAGACCACAAACAAGATGTAAGAGGTATTTTAATACATTTGGACAAAGATACAACCATGAGTATAAAGAATCACAAACCATAATCTAGACATTATACATAGACGAGACCAGACCACAATGAGACAAGCAGAGTGAGTATAAATGCAGTCCTGAAGACGAGGGGGATGGGTGATTGTAGATGAGGAACAGGTGAGGGACCGTGGAGGATCATGGGAAATGGAAAAACAGAAGAAACAGGCAGGGGGCTTAGAATGAAGGTTATTGTCTGTTGATGTGTAGTTATCAATCCTGGTGTAAACAGGCCAACATTATCTGATCAATGTATTCTGACTAACACTAGCATCATTCGTGCAGTTTGTTGACCACAGATGTCAGATGTTGGTCGAGCAGTGAACATCTCTACTGA
Organism: Triplophysa rosa; assembly: GCF_024868665.1. Taxonomy (NCBI): domain Eukaryota; kingdom Metazoa; phylum Chordata; class Actinopteri; order Cypriniformes; family Nemacheilidae; genus Triplophysa; species Triplophysa rosa. Next base: position 817,755 of record NC_079902.1, on the reverse strand, counting down.
AGGTTACTGAACACTGAGGCCCAATTTTTTATATGCGGTTCGGCCGTTCGCCCACACGCACTACTTGGTCACTAAAACCAAACATTTTTTGAAAACTCCAGCCAGGGTGAAGATTTTTAGACACTCCGGTTTCAGTGTTGTCATGTAGACGGTGAAACCAGAGATTTGGCGTAGGCCTATGACGTTGGAATGCGTCCCGCTATCTCCTTTGTCAGATTACAGGCTTTTGATTGGCCAACACAGCTTTATGGTTAGGGTTATATTGCCAACTGTTGGTTTGGCATGCTTTACAGCATGCTTTTGTGTGGACGCGGGGTTTTTGTGAAATGAAGAAGGAAAAACGCCCGTGTACATGTGGACTAGGCGTGAAGCTTTCACTCAGACAGAGGAGCGTGAGTGAGATCAGCTGTTAATGTTGACTGATGGCTTCCAGTTCATCCCAAATGTGTTCAGTGGGTTCAGGTCTAGGCTTAGGAGCGAATAGGAGCACCTTCTTTCAACCAACAGCAAACCGGTCGCAATGTAAATGCATCATTATCAAGGCAAAACCTGTGTAGCCTAATGAGGCACTGCAGGACAAAGCCGATGATATATGTCGTGAGGAATATCTCAACCTACACATTTGTAAAAGTGCTGTCCTAGCAGCTTCGGCTTAATTCACACTCCCACAACACCATCAGTGAGGAGGACGCTTTCACAGCATTACGTCACCATGAGGTCTCATTCCTCACAACCCTGTCAATCTGACAACCAATCAAAGCAGGGCTCTAGACTAACTTTTTGCACTGGTTGCACTGGTGCGCCTAACTTTTTTTCTTAGGTGCACCAGCACAAAAGTTAGGTGCACCAAAATTTTCGGCCGCATCACATTTAACACTGCAATTTTACAAGTTCACTTTTTTTTAAATCACTGTCCATATAGGCAAAATTGACATTAAATGATTAACTAACAATCTGGTCAACATAAAGTTCTTTATTTGAAGCACAATTCTACAAGAAAGGTAACTTACTGAAGAAGTGTTGGTGCTTAAAGTGCTTCACTGAACTGAAACTTAAACCATCTCAAGATGAATGGACCAGGGCTTGACATAACCTGGGAGGTTGATGGCTCCGTGTCAGAGCATTGCTTATGATTTTCGGACGGATCAGGCCTTAACTTAACATTATTCACGAAAAAGTTGTCAATCGTTCTTTTCACCTTCTCTCATCATCCACTCTGTTTAACTGACGGGCCTGTAGGCTCCTCCCCTCTCTGTCTGACTGCAGCACACGCATTTTCACACGTACACACCAGAGGTTGCGTTCGACTTTTTTATTGTCCGTCATTTTGACTGACAGGCTCGTAAAAATCCGTCATAATCTATTATTACCCGTCACTACGGTGCAAGGTGGCTTTACATGGTAATTAGTATGTTCGTGACGTCATCACGCTGTACTTGCGTCTCGGAACTTGTTGTATTTTAATACAACTGAATGCCCAATAAAGCCGTTGCTGTTTATATTCATCTATATATTTAATGTTTTAATGTTTATGTTCATATGTGATTCAATCTGGGAAAACCCAACACATGGTGCAAATTTATATATTACAGTTTTTGATACCATATTCAAGCCCTTTCAAAATCAGTTTTTATTTTGCTCATACCTTGTGTATGTAACAAAAGTTATGGCTGAGGTCGGCTGAAGCGCTAGGATTTTCAGGAACGGAATTCGGAGGAAAACGGGTTTAAAGTTAAGTGATGAAAATAAAAGCACAACAGTCCAGTATCCAGGGACGGAGCCAGGGGGTGGCCAATGGTGGCCAAGGCCACCATAAATTAATCTTTGGCCACCCCCCCGGCCCCCACTACTGCTTTGCCGGCAACGTTTTTGCGGAACCATTTCTGTACACAGTTGTTCCCATATGGACGCATTTCAACAACGCGCCTCAAACAAGTACTTCTCCACCCAAACTGAAGGTGGCGGTAATGCACACAACTTGATATTCAACCACCAACACAATTACAGATGAAGAAGAAGTAGTGTTGTTGTTCGTGTGTGCTCCACGGACTTTGCGCGTGCAGTAGGAGGACTGTCTGTTTCCCGCCGCGAGAGAAGAGGTCACAGGTAAGTTAACAAGAAGAATTAAGTTTATTCACTATGTTTGAAATGTTTCTTGTGTTAATGTATGTATATTATGGCTGGCGTGCTGAAGTTGAAACAGACATGGTACAGTTTGCTAAGTTAATTTAGGCTGTTAATTTAGCAGTATGAAAGTCGCAAGCTATAAACAGTTTCACTGTGTCAGTGTCATTTAAAAGAGCGTTGTAGAAGGCCATTAAAAGTAAAGTCAACTTTCAGTGCTAATTTAGCTTAATGGTGGTGGTCTGTCTGTGTCATATCCTTGAAAGGGAATTAAAATGTTTTGTTGGCAGTTGGCAGCCAAATGATAATATGCAAAGTATTGCAAAGGAATATTTTTGAAATGCTTGCCCATAATGTTTGTTTGATAAAAGTGCATTCTGGTATATTCTTATGTCGTGTAAATTGTCATTATGGTGTGAGCTTTATCACCAATTAAAAAGACACCACCTTCTGCAATGCCACACTGTTTCAGATCTTTTTTTTTTAATCAGTTTAGTAATACATTAAAAAGCTTATGTGGATCTTCATGATGTAATTCTACATGGCAATCACTGCCTGTTTAAGTAAATGAGTGAGTGACTAAGAAACACTACTAGATCCACAGTGACTTGCCACATAGGGAAAAAAAAGATGATATCAGTTTCTGTGCTACCCCTGTGTGAGCTATGGTCTCAGTCTCTGTGCGTGTGTGTGTTCATGTTTGTATATCCCGGTGGGGACCTAAACCTGAATACACCAACACATGGGGACTCGTGTCACCGTGGGGACCAAAATTGAGGTCCCCAGGGGCAAAAAAGCTAATAAATTGTACAGAACAATATTTTTTACAAATCTAAAAATGCAAAAAGTGTTGTATGATCTTTAGGTTTAGGGATAGGGTTAGGGATAGGGGATAGAATATACAGTTTGTACAGTATAAAAACATTACGCCTATGGACTGTCCCCACGGGGATAGTCAACCAAAGCCTTGTGCGTGTGTGTGTGTGTGTGTGTGTGTGTGTGTGTGTGTGTGTGTCTGTGCTGTGCGTGCGTGTGTGCGTGCGTGGACCAAACCAAAAGAGCCAACATGATCAGCTTGGCAAAGCATTTCACCGACAGACATGACGACAAACCTGTTTAAAGAAGACAGGCAGGGAATGTATATAACAATAGCCTGAAGTATGCTTATTTATGATTTCTTTTGTGACAGGCAAACATGCAGCTTACTAGCTTTGATAAATGTTCCATTTCTTAACATTAGTAACTGCTAACATGAACTAATGATGGGAAATACAGCATTTCTTCATCTTAATGGTTCATTTCAACAGATTTAATAAATATTTCAATCCATTTCAAATATTAACAGTTGTGTTTGTTAACATTTCTCAATGAACTAATATGAATAAAACAACTGGATTTGTATTAAGCAACATTAAAGGTGCACTATGTAAAAACCGCTGCCAGAGGGCGCACGATCAAAACAACAACAATGCTGTAGCTTGATGACGCTGTACAGGAGCGTGGAATGATGGGATCTGTTGTCTTCAACTCCACCGCTGATGGCCATCAATCAGACGGGAATGAGAAATCATGTTAGCAGATGAGGTAAAGTTTTATAAATCTTGCGAATAATTGCAAATAATTGTGGTCCATAAATAAGTGACTGCTCGAAACAAGTTAGTGGCTTGCTAGACGCTAGACACTACTTACGCTGTTGTCATGCAGTTTCTACGTCAGTAAAGGCGGTAACAGAGGGGTAACGCGGATATGACGCCATTGGCAGGCGACTGCACAGCCCCGTGTCACTGTTTAGAATGGCCATTTTCTCACGATTTACAAGTAGTTGGAAACATTTGAGATATTGCAAGTACTCAGTCGAACAAAATATATAACACTAGCCTAGTGGTTTTTGGATATTTTACTGCAAAAACTTTACAAACTGCACCTTAAACACATTGTAGCGAGGAAGGCGGGGCGAGAGCTGTGGGGCGAGTAAGGCGGGGCCGGCGGCGTAAGTGGCAACGAGTGTCAGCTGTGCGACCGCCGGTCCCCGCATGCCTCACGGGGGAGCTCGGGAGCATAAGAGGACGAGCGACCGGACCATCGAGAGAGAGGACCCGGGCCGGGAAACTGTTAAGTTTGTTTATGTTTGTGAGGAAGGAGGGACATGCTGTCGAGGAGCCCTCGCCGCCGAGCGGCCTCGCGGTGCTGGGGAGTTCGGACAGCACGGACGAAGGAGGTCCGCCAGCGGCTGCCCGAAGCGGTGGTGCCGGAGAGAGAAAGCTCGACGGGGGACGAAGACCTCGCTGCCGGGCTCCTGGGCCGAGGTGGGGTGGCGGCCGTAGAAGAGGGAGCAGAGGAGTTCGGTCCGTTTGCCGTGGGCCGGAGCCTGCTACTGTCCACCAAGGAAAAGGGGAAGAGCAGGGAACGGACGGCTCGCTGCCGGCTGCCCTCGGGGCGAAGCCATCGCCGGCCGCCAGGAGGCGGAAGAGGATCAGGTCACCCCGGAGCGTCCCCGCACCACCGCATAGCACCGCGAGGAAGAGCCTCTCGGCTGGGCTGAGGACCGAGCGGCAGCGTGTCGGGGAACCGGACCATTTTTTTTTTTTTTCTTTTTTGTCCTCTCTCCCCTCTCTCGTCCCGGTCGCTCGGGAAGCTCCCGGCTCCGTTCTCTCGCCTCGTCCGTGCATGCCCCGGTCACTGGGGCCCTCATGGGAGAAGGCCCCCCGGGGGGGAGTAAGCACAGGCTCGGTGCTGCCCCCCGGCCTGTGAGGGGTGATGGGGGTATGTAGCGAGGAAGGCGGGGCGAGAGCCGTGGGGCGAGTAAGGCGGGGCCGGCGGCGTAAGTGGCAACGAGTGTCAGCTGTGCGACCGCCGGTCCCCGCATGCCTCACGGGGGAGCTCGGGAGCATAAGAGGACGAGCGACCGGACCATCGAGAGAGAGGACCCGGGCCCGGAAACTGTTAAGTTTGTTTATGTTTGTGTGGCCGGCAGTCGACCGTGAGGTGGCTGCCGGCCTTTTATTTGCTGGATTATTGTTTATTTATTTTGATTAAAGTTTTGTGAATGATCGCCGGTTCCCGCTTCCTTCCTTCTATTGAAGAGTGTTACACACATGTTAATAAATTCTCCAAAAGGAGATGTATTGTTAGTTCATGTCAGAATGCATTATTATGTTTTTAATGAATTGTAATGTATTGAAGTGAATGAATTTAACCATGTTTTAAGGTCTTAGCTACTATTATGTAGATTATTTTAAGTTTAAACCATTTATTTTCTCGTTTCACCTCAGCAGACAGCAAACACTGAGACAGGTACACGTTTAGAACTGTATGATAGACCTGACCCTCATATGTAGGTCTGTGTGGTGACATGTTATAACTTATTTTTAAATAAGGGGAGGACATGCTCAAAAAGCAAGGCAGGAACACACTGGAGTTTATAAAACTTGAAACTAAAAAACAGAATTTAAGTAATTTTTGTTTTATCATCTACTTTTTTATTATTTCCTGTATGTTGGTTTTGCATGGTATCGATTCAGTATTGGTCTTGAAATACTTTTCTTAGGTATTGTATCGAAGTTTATCTTCCGAAATTTGGTATCGTGACAACACTACTGTGATCTTTCAAAAACACCTGACGTATCTTCATCGAGGTAAAAAAAGAGAAGAACTAGCATGAGCCGTCTCCAATCAGCTCCATCAAACACAGAAGATATTGATCGTCTCATGCGGTCGGCCTTGCAGCCCATAATAAACCCAGCGTGGAGACGAACTGCAGACTCCACAGGGCTTTTAATTGCCTCACAGGACACAGTTGTCATGCACTTACAAGTTCTCCTGTCTAGGGTTGGGGTTATATTTTTATTTGGAAACAGTTTTTTTCTTCATTCCAGTAACACTTTAGTGATTTCTTCTGTCACAGTGAATCTACAGCAAAAGACATCATGTCTCCAGTCTCATGTGATGAGAAAAAAATAATGACTGATGTAAAATAAAAGAATACAAACACAAGTATCTTACTATTGCTACATCAATGACCACCACCACATTGTCAATGTGAAGAAAACTAAAAAGATGAGATCTGATCAGTACAGTACAGTACAGTATTTATTCACAAAGTGACTCTTTATAAAAATATCCTATAAAACGCTCAGTTCTGGTTCTTGATTCTGATTGGTTGAGCCACGTTCTAAGTTGTTATACATTTTTTTATTAATGCAGCAAACGTGTCGGCAGTGTGTGTGTGTGGAGCATCTTAAAGGGCTCATATGGCATGAACACGTGTTTTCTGTGTGTTATAAGTCGCTCATGCATGTATTAGACACGTACAATTGCAGAAATGAAAGTGTGGGAACAAAAGAGTCATTCTATGTAAAAGCGAATGCTCACCCAGACCTGCCTGAAACACCTCGTGTAGCCACACCCCCACAAATCTACGTCAGTTGGTGGTCTGATTTGACTAAGACCGCCCAAATGTAGACACAAGTAAGGTGGGCGTACCTGTCAGTACAATTGAAGAGGAACCTGATGTTCCAAATATGGTCAGAGGCGATACATTTCCCTCACACGCTTGCAGTATTGCACCAATCAGTACACATTGGTTAACTGGCCAATCACAGCACACCTCGCTTTTCAGAGCCATGAGCTTTGTTAAAAATCTGCGCGTTTCAGAGAGGCGGAGCAAAGAGGAGATACAAACATGCACGGTGTGTGGAAAATACAGCGTTTATCAACCATAAATCCTGTTACACATTACATTACATCTAGAACAAACCATAATATTCCTTTTAGCCGCGTCATATGACCCCTTTAAAGTGTCAGAGAAAGACAAAGCACGGAACTTGCTGCACCGGAGTAAATTTCTGAATGAAAGCATCTTAACCGGTTGGTGTACTTCAGACTGGAGCGGACGGTCAGTAGGGGACAGTACCCCCGCCGCTCGTGACATCCTTTGACATCATTGGTCACGTGCACACAGTTCTCTGTACTAAACAACTTTTCAAAGTATGTTCTGTGCATCCCGGCCACGAGTGCATGTTCTGAGAGAACAGTAACAGTCAGCTTTTGTGGGAGGAGTTTGAAGGAGAGACGTGAACTGAAATGGTTGTCAGTCAGAATTGCTTGCATGGATGTTTTTTTTTTCTTTAAATCATTTTGCAGTGTAGCCTATAATAATCCAAGAGTTTTCGTTTATTCATATTTTTAGCTTATAATTAGGGATGCACCGAAATGAAAATTCTTGGCCAAAGCCGAAGCCGAACATGATGTGAAACACTTGGCCGAAGGCCGAATAATACCGAACACCGAACATGTTTTTTTGCATTTCTTCTATTTATTAAGCCATTTTTTTCACTATTGCACAAACTGAATAGTCAAAATGTGCTTTTTATTATTTGTCTTGCTTTTCAATAAAATACAATACAACTTAATCTAAAACTGAGCAAAACAAAGTAAATTCAAACAAAAAATTGAGCCTGTGAATAGCCTATATTAATTAGGCCTATAACTGACTGCTAAAAGAATGTAATGTAAGTTACTCTGTACCCCTACAACAAAACACTTCATTAAAAACTGTCATTCCACATTAGGCCATAAACTAAAAATACGAATAAACTAAAACTGTTGGATTATTATAGGCTACATTGCAGAATGATTTTAAGAAAAAAAAACATAAAATGCAAGCAATTCTGACTGATGCTGACTGACAACCATTTCAGTTCACGTCTCTCCTCCAAACTCCGCCCACAAAAGCTGACTGTTCTCTCAGAACCACTGTACGACCACTGTATGATGTCAAAGGATGTCGCAAGCGGCGGGGCTACTGTCAGACAGCCCGCTTCCGTCTGAAGTAAAGTTACCGACTGGTAAAGACGCTTTCATTTACTTCCGTGCGGCAAGTCCCGTGTGTCTTTCTCTGAAACTTTAAAATGCTCCACACACACACACGCACTGCCAAAATGTTTGCGGCAGTAATAAAGCGCACGCGTCTCTCTCTCTCTCTCTCTGCGCTGGTTGCTGCTTGATCGTATCACGAGTCATGTTCGGTAAAATTTATTCGGCCACTTCACAAATTCGGCCGAATAATTTTCGGTGGCCGAACATTCGGTGCATCCCTACTTATAATGTTGAATGAAACTTTCTTTCAGCAGTCAGTTATAGGCCTAATATAGGAAGAGGGAAAGGGCTCGATTTTTAAAAAAAAGCAAGACAAAATATAAAAAACACATTTTGACCATTCACTTCCTGCAATAGTGAAAAAATTGGCTAAATAAATAGAATCTTACTTATCAGACAGACATCAATTTGTCCATTTAAATGGGGAATCGTCAAATCTAACGCAAGTAAATTATGGTTTACCTCAGGGATCGGTTTTAGGACCCTTGCTATTCTCCATATACATGCTGCCCCTTGGAAACATTATTAGAAAACATGGAATTAGCTTCCACTGTTATGCAGATAATACTCAGCTATATATCTCATCAAGACAGATGATTCCTTCCAGCTATCCAAATTGGCAGAGTGCATATCGAAGATATAAAACATTGGATGACTAGTAATTTCCTTCTTTTAAATTCTAATAAAACAGAAATATTACTTATCGGACCAAAGACACGTGAGCAGAATATTTCGGATTATAACCTGCAAATTGAAGGCTGCACTGTTACTCCAACAAATACAGTTAAAGACCTCGGCGTTATATTAGACAGAAACCTGTCATTTAAAAATCACATCTCAAATGTCACAAAAACAGCCTTCTTCCACCTTAGAAATGTTGCCAAATTAGGAAATATTTTATGTGTTGCTGACGCAGAGAAGCTTATTCATGCATTTGTGACCTCAAGACTTGACTACTGTAATGCACTGCTTAGTGGTTGTCCTGCAGCATCAATAAACAAACTACAGTTAGTTCAGAATGCAGCTGACAGGTCCAGAAAATACCATCACATAACCCCAATGTTATCAGCCCTTCACTGGTTACCCATTAAGTATCGTATTGACTTTAAAGTTCTTTTAATCACTTATAAAGCCTTAAACGGTTTAGCCCCTACCTACATAACAGAGCTTCTACCGCACTACAACCCATCACACTCTCTTAAGATCTCAAAACTCCAGACTTTTGATAACACCTAGAATAACTAAATCCACCAAAAGGGGCGGAGCTTTCTCATACGTAGCACCTAAACTCTGGATTAGCCTTCCCGATACTATTCGAGGGTCAGACACACTCTCCCAATTTAAATCTAGATTAAAGACACATCTTTCAGCCAAGCATTCACTTAATGCAAAATATGCTAAATAAACCACCGGGAGACTGCATTTATTAGATATTATTTACTAGACTAATCTTGATTGTTCTATAAACACCATGCACTGTGCTGTGTTTTACCTTTTTTGTGTTTTTCTTATTTTCTCCTGTAAAGCGGCTTTGGAACAATGCACAATGAAATAAATAGATGAGATGCGCAAAGCCATGTTCGGTGTTCGGCCTTCGGCCAAGTGTTTCATTTTTATTTGGCTTCGGCCAAGAATTGAGTCTCTGACTCGTACATCAGCATTGTAGACTCAATGGAGAGTAAAGAAAATAAAGAACACACATAACACTGACGCGGTGTTCTAGTTTGGTCACATGATTATCAGCTCTGAAGAATCCATCAGATGTCTAAAGCACAACTGTAAGACTGTAACATCTGGACTAGGGGTCGATTTTCGACATCGATATTTGGCTCTAATTCAGCCTCCTATGTTGTGACACGCAACTCTCTGTCCGAGCAATGCCCGCCCACCGGCCGTCTGATTTGCTGAAAGTCACGAGTCCGGCCAATCAACGCGGAAGGCTGTAGAAACTGAAAGTATTGCACTCTCGCACTGAAAGCATTTGTTAGTTCGAGCTGCTTCAGTGATCACGCATCAGTTGACGGAATAGGCATTTGCACATTATTTTAAGTCATGCCAATTCACAAATACAAACCATTTTAAAACATCAAGTACTCGCGTGCTCTCAAAAGATGATCTTCAGTCAGTGCACTCAGGCAATGCACACGGGACACAGCTATTTTCGCAACTTATTATGCATAAATGTTCAGACACACACGTTATAATGCCCGTCTTGGCGAGTATACACGTAAGCACAGTCGGAGACAACACATTAGGCTTGTTCGACTTGATGCAGTGCCGCAAGATCCGACAGGCGGATGACATCAAAGTACCGCGAGAGCGATTCGAAACCAAACATTTTATGGTTTTTCGAATGGCTCTCGCGGTACTTTGATGTCATCCACCTGTCGGATCTTGCGGCGCCACATCAAGTCGAACAAGCCTATTCTCACTCCCTACTTGTCACATATTTACGCTCGGTCAGCGCCCTTCGGCGTCACTTTTGAACACGCAGGGCAGTGGTGTAGTGGTCTCTGGAGAAGTGGGTATACTCTCAATTTTTGCCCAGAAAAATGCCCTGTTTTAGAAACAGTGACATGTAAGACTACTCTATTTAGTTTACCCCAAAATTTGTCAGTAGTATTTGCTCATTGTCACATAATTTCTGCTGCTTGATCTCAGGGAGGAAGAATTATGAAATTACTAAACCAATACTGGCCCACAGACTAGTGAGAGACAACTATGCATTTTGAGTGAAGAGAAGAAAACCAGCACAACCCTAGGTTTTTATTTAACACGGTGGCTAAATTAACAAAAAATAAATCGTCAGTGACTTCTGATCCTGTATATCAGCATAGCAGTGATGAATTTATGAACTACTTCACATATAAAATCCAAGATATTAGAGAAAAAATTATAACAATGCAATCAGAAGTGAAACCCGCTGAACAAACTAACTACAGCGCCCTTAAGGAGAAAATGCAATTATTTTATACCGTAGATCAAGATGAGCTGTCTAAAATTATTAGATCATCTAAATCAACAACATGCATACTAGACCCTATACCTACAAATCTACTGAAAGAGATGCTCCCAGAAATTATAGATCCTCTTCTTGGTATTATTAACTCATCTCTGACATTAGGACATGTGCCTAAAGCATATAAGGTGGCTGTTATAAGGCCCCTTGTCAAAAAACCCCAACTCGACCCTAGAGAACTAAGGAACTACAGGCCTATATCGAATCTACCTTTCATATCTAAAGTTCTGGAAAAAGTAGTTTCAACTCAATTATGCTCCTTCCTCCAAAGGAATGACATCAATGAAGAATTCCAGTCTGGATTTAGAGCATGTCACAGTACAGAGACTGCTTTGATCAGAGTTACAAATGATCTGCTATTGGCGTCTGACCGAGGTTGTATCTCGTTATTGGTGCTGCTAGACCTTAGTGCTGCATTCGATACCATTGACCACAGCACACTCCTACATAGACTCGAAAATTATGTCGGCATTAAGGGAATAGCTTTGAAATGGTTTAAATCTTATTTATCCGACCGTTTTCAATTTGTAGCAATAAACAATGAGGTGTCACGCAAATCGCAAGTCCAGTACGGTGTACCACAGGGCTCAGTCTTAGGGCCTCTGCTCTTCGCATTATACATGCTACCTCTAGGAGATATAATAAAGCGACACGGAGTTAGCTTTCACTGTTATGCTGATGATACTCAACTTTATATTTCCTCGAAGCCTCATGAAACACAGCAGTTCCATCGAATAATGGAATGCATAGTCGATATAAAAAACTGGATGAGTAACAACTTTTTATTACTGAACTCGGACAAAACGGAAGTGTTACTTATTGGACCGAAAACTGCTATAAGTAACAACCAAGAATACTGTTTAACTATTGACGGATGTTCCATAAAACCCTCGTCGTCAGCAAAGAATCTTGGCGTTCTATTCGATAGTAATCTGTCATTTGAGAGCCACGTCGCCAACACCTGTAAAATTGCGTTTTTCCATTTTAAGAATATATCTAAACTACGTCATATGCTGTCAATGTCAGATGCAGAGAAGTTAATTCATGCATTCATGACATCAAGACTAGACTACTGTAATGCACTGTTAGGTGGTTGCCCTGCAGGCTTATTACAAAAACTCCAATTGGTCCAAAACGCGGCAGCTCGAGTTCTTACACGTACAAAAAAGTATGAACATATTAGCCCGGTTCTGTCAACCTTGCACTGGTTACCTATAAAGCATCGCGTTAACTTTAAAATCTTGCTTATTACCTATAAAGCCTTACATGGTTTAGCTCCTCAGTACTTGAATGAACTCCTTTTGTATTACAGTCCTTCACGTGCATTACGCTCTCAGGCGTCCTGTCAGTTGGTAATACCTAGAATTTCAAAATCAAGTGCAGGTGGTAGATCCTTTTCCTATCTAGCGCCTAAACTTTGGAATAGTCTTCCCTGCACTGTCCGGGAGGCAGACACACTCTGTCAGTTTAAATCTAGACTAAAGACGCATCTTTTTAATCTTGCATACACTACTCTTCCATAATATAAATCTTCTGAGGGTTTAGGCTGCATTAGTTAGATCAACCGGAACCAAAAACACAACTGATGTACTTGTTGCATCAAAGAGTACAGAACAGTACTCTACTCTCAGCCAGTCTTGTCTCATTGTTCCAAGGTTACCACAGCGAGCAGGATGCAGTTCATGGCCTGACCTGATGGTAGAGCGGAGAATGGGAAGTGGGGACCTGACAAGAGCTGAGATGATAGAGCTGGATAAAGAAGGACGCGGTCTCTTGACATGTCTTCACCACAAAATTTCAAATGCTATTAGATTATTAATGATAATCTTAAACTATAATTTATTATTATAAGTTTATTTATTTTATTTAGCCTTGTTGTGCAAGCTCTCTGGAGCTTGTGCAGAGGCAGCAGCTTTTGCCAGAGGGGAACTGGAATCCCCTGGTTGGGCCTGGGTTCTCCTGAGGTTTTTTTCTCGATTAGAGTTTTGGGTTCCTATTGCTCTGCACTGCGGCCGGGGGGCTGCTTTAGAATTTTAAAGTTTTACTTAATTAATATTGCATATAGAAATTTATAGTCTGTTATATTTGACCTGTGCTTCTCTCTCCTTTATCCTAAATGTGTGCTCTCACTGTGCGTGTGTGGTGTGTGTGTGTGTGTGTGTGTGTGTGTGTGTTGTGTGCGTACTTGTCTGTGTACGTACGTGTGTGTGTGTTGTGTGTGTGTGTGCGTGCGCATCCGTGTGTGTGTGTGTGTGTGTCTCTATGTCTATGTGTGTTAGTACGTGTGCATATTGTGTGTGTGGAGTGTTTTGTATGTGGGTATGTCTGTCTTCTGTGTTTTCAACCTTTTCTTGTTTCTGCAGGTACAACTTTAATTATTTTGCTTATAGTCAATATGTCTCATGTACAGCTGCTTTGTAACAATGAAAATTGTAAAAGCGCTATATAAATAAAGTTGAGTTGAGAGTTGAGTTGAGTGAACTATTCCTTATTCCTGGAATGACACCTATTCTCTCTCACACAGTCTTTGAACAGCTGATTTGCAACAGATAGCGTTGGCCAGAGTGTGCCACTATTATAAAATTAACATGACTTGATCAGGAGCAGTTATAGGTATTACTGGTCACACAGGCAGCCTGCATGAATGTAAAATATAGATGAGGCAAACATGGTGTTTCAGTTATTTTTTGAACATATATTTAAATAAAATACTTCAGATCTGAATTTGACAATGCATCCTTGTTCATATTTTACCTTAGACAAAAAAAACGCAAATCATTCTCTTCCACACATCAAAACCAATCAGATAAACTCAAAAGTGCACTGTTGTAAAATTGAAAATAAACACGATTTTAGCATAATAAGTTGTACCGGCATCTTTGGCTGTGGGCGAAGAGGCAGCATCTCCTTCACTGACAGCATCCTCTCCGACGGGGTGGGGGGCAGAGCGAGCGTCGACGTTGGTACCGGTGTAGCATCGCTAACATTAGCTGAGCTGCTGGCTGATGTTGATTCGCGAGGACGTTTAAAATTTTCAAACGAAATTTTGGTTTGGATCGCTCGCTTCATCTTACCGGTTCATCACAAAAAGACAAATCATTTCAAGTAAACTTGTAAAAATAAATTTGTCTTTAGCAATATTTACCTCGGCATGACCCGCCCTTCTCTGCCTTCGATTGGCTCATTCGTCGTCATGCCTAAAGTTAACCAATCTAATCAGTAGAGATGGGACGTTTGACACTAAGGCTTCGAAGCCTGTTTTACTCTATTGAAGCAGACTGGTTCGAAACTGTGTCGAGGCTTGTATCAAATGTATGTGATCACGTGACCGATGATGTTTGAGGCTTCATACGTCCCAATTAAACACCTGAAGCGATGTGACTGATTTGAATCTTTGCCGTGCCTTCATTCATTATAAGGAGACGCAAAATGCTCTTAATGCAAATCAGAAAATCTAAATCCAGAGATGTCCTTATAATCAGTTCTACCATAAGAGATATCCACTGAATTGCATATTGCAACATATTTTAAACATTTTACTAGTAAAGTGACATTTCAAAACGTTGTAACGCTTTCATGTGTGGACAATGATTCTCAGACTGAAGATACAGCTGGTATTGATGGGTATTGCTTTTGTGTTAGCTGGAATCTACAAGATGTGAATCATTAGAAAGTGGCTTCTATAATTGCAGCTGACCACTAGATGTCACTGGTAGGGTCTGTCTTTGAGGCTTTGAAGCTTTGAATCATTTTTGGTACAATCAGGAAAAAGCCTCAAAAGCCTCAAAAGGCTTCATCTGCCCATCTCTACTAATCAGTAAAGGCAGCGAGTACTAGCCAATTAGAGGCAGAGTAGCGTGGGTCATGGCTTCACCATCCTAGGGAAAAAATGGGCAATTTGGCTCGCAGATACTACTGAATGTTGCGCATCAGGGGGGATTTAGAAGTGGGTATACGCAATGCTGACTGAAAAATAAGTGGGTATACCCGCGTATACCCTGGACTACACCACTGGGTCGGATTTCACCGTCCTTATGAAAATGTATATTAGATATCATTTGCAATGATGATGTTTCGGGGTTTAATTTAAGTTTAATGGCCAGGATAATTGTGTTTACATGACACTATTCAGACAGTTTGAGCAAGTAATGTAACAGTTTATTTATCGTAATATAAAACACATAATACAAGCAGTCACAATGTCGTTCAAAAATACAGATATTCCAATGGTACCAACGCGAAACGATCGATTTGTATGAGGAACATATGCGAAAGCGATCACCGTCTGCCGTAAATCTCAAATCCAGTGAAAAACGACGTTCAAAATTTGCCGCCAGAGGAAGTTACGTCAGCTTCGATGCCATTGGCTCTCCCATATCTCGCGACTGATCGCGTCATTTCGTTGGCTTTGAACGTGAAATGGTATTGGCTCCCGCATCCGAATGCATCTAGCTGTTCCGGTTTATCTTTAAATGGGTGCCGACCTCATGCATTCACGGACACGCACGGCATCGGTATTTTACGGCTTTGGTGCAAAAAGGTCTTCGAAACGAGTTGTTTGTTATATTTTGTAATGCTTTTGGTCAGTTTGTGCAATAAATACCCGTGACTGTACTTTTATTTGCGTGCTGTGTTTTATATGGCTGAGAAGTGGTTATGGTTGAGGGTGGGGTTAGGTGCTACAAAATATTAAAACCATAATAATTATGAAATGCTAAGAATTGCACGCATCTCGGTCTGGAGCATTTAGAAAACAGCAACGCAGTTCCCTGTTTTCTTCGAAAAACGACACCAAAGAGGTACCCTGCGCGTTCAAAAGTGACGCCGAGGGGCGCTGACTGATAGTGATGGGAAGTTCGGATCATTTTACTGACTCGGACCTTTGAGTCTCGTTCAGCAAAATGAACGAATCTTTTTTCAAGTCATATCGTTCATTTCGTTCATTTTAGCAAAATATAATTAAAATGTTACATGTTACTTTCCTAACACATCTACTACTTATGCAAACATTGATCACATTACAAACAATACAAAACTATAATGCTATAAGAAACAGAAAAGATTAATTCATTGTTTACTTGGGTCTTTAGTCTATGATTAGCTCACCATACCTCTTATCTGACAAGTCCTCGGGTTTGACTCGTTCGTTCACGACGTGACAGCTTCGTAAGCTAAACCAATGCAGTCAGAGCCGGAAAGAGAATTGATTAGTTCACCTCAACCAATGCAGTCTGAGCCGGAAAGAGAATTGATTAGTTCCCCTCTCGAGTCTTCGGGTTTGAGTCGTTCGTTCATCACGTGACAGCCCCCTACGCTTTACCAATGCAGTCTGAGCCGGAAAGAGAATTGATTAGTTCTCCTCCCGAGTCTTCGGGTTTGAGTCGTTCGTTCTTTTGTCACAGGACCCATAGAATGTTGCGCAATGTGCATGCGCGACTGAACGAATCACTCCCTAAGACGACTCGTTCTTCCCGAGTCACATTAAAGATTCGTCCAAAATGAACGAATCGTTCAAGAACGACCCATCACTACTGACTGAGCGTAAATATGTGACGAGTCGGGAGTGAGAACGGGTTGGCGGAGACAGACTTAAATACTCCAGTAATTTTGGTCATACAAATAAGACTCATACATGATTGGAAACTGTGATTGGTCTACTTTTATTTGTGTGTACTCATTATCTACAAAATGTTTTGGCGATGTCAGAGAATTAAGACGTTGACGTGTCCTTTAGATATTGGTTTTGGATTTTTAATTGACAACATAACTCCCATAATTATTTGTTATTTACATTATATTCATTAGTTTTGGATGCTTATAGAAAGAATATGGCATGCAGCTGCGTCACAGAACATTATTGTCATGATTCTGTCCTTCTTGTCTGGAGTTTTCTAGTTCTGTGGACAGAGTCGTGACAGCACTATGTCTTTTGTGCTTGTTGTGTTATGTGTGGAAACAAGTGGCCTTTGTTGTGTCTTTACGCAACGTGTTCTCCTGTCGCGTGCCTTGGCCCCGCCCCCTTGTTTCCCGTCATAGTCCCATTAGTGTTTCATCCCCCTCACTTGCCCTGTGCAATCTTCCCATTAGCTTCCCATTAGTGTTTGATTCCCCTCACCTGGCCATTGATAACTTCCCTTGTTAGTTTTCCCCTAATTAAAGCCCTAGTACTCGCTGTCATACCATGTTCGTGTTTAGTCCCCGTGCTAATTATCTTGTTCCCGTCTTGCCTTGCCTTGCCTTACCCTGCCGTGTTTGTGGACTTATTTTGGCCTTTGTTTAGTTTTGCCCCATCGTGGGTTTTTGGTTTAATACGGGTCTACCTTGACAGTTATAAAACATTTAAAATCTATTCATCGACAGTAATAATTGCAATTCCAATATCAAGGTTAATAATCGACAATTATGATTTTTGTCATAATCGTGCAGCCCTACATTCAGTCTGAATGCTTTATTTTGCCAAAAAAGCAGACCTGTATCACATCATACCTCAGATCTATTTTTCATTTATTTCTCTCAGGACTACTGTATGTTTACATTTATTAAGTAATTATAGTTTGTAAAAATTGGAGCTAACATTGCTTACAGCAGTGCACATTCATCATAAATGATTATACTTCTGGAGCAAAGCACATGGGAAATAATGTAGGAAAAAAGGTTTTAGTTAGTTTTATTGTGTTTCCCAGACCTTAATATCTGCAAACCTGTGCTGAAAATATCATGTGTTTAGTGACCGAAGACATGATGAATAACACAGCACTATATAGGCTTACATCATAACAGAAAAAGACAAAAGTCAGTCTGCAGAATGACTTCATGCATGATTGCCATCGAGCTGTATTAAACAAACACAACATCAGTCCAGTGTCTAAAGGAACACAGAAAGATTAGTTTCTGTAGATCCGATTTTATTACACGGCTCATTTGAATACTTGATTCTGATTGGCCAGTCGCGACGTTCCAAGGATTGTTATTTTCAAATAACAACCGCTCAAAACTAATGCCGGATGCTGCAAATCATTTTGAGAGGGGCAGTTCAATATTACACAACAATTAATTATAAATATGTATTTTAATATCATATATGATATTATATTTACAAATGATTAAACTAGGGCTGCAACAACTAATCGATGAAATCGATAATAATCGATAATGAAATTCGTTGTCAACGAATTTCATTATCGATTAGTTGGTCTGTGACGTCACTTGCGAGCTGCGCAGTTACAAATCAAGCGCGTCTTCTTCCCTTTTAAAATTACCGTTTTAGATGTGTCTCTCCGTGCAGCATGAGCTGCGCAGTTTTAAATGTCACACGTGGTTCTCCATGGATGCGTCTCTTCGTGCAGCGCGAGATGCGCAATTTTAAAGTCACACGTGTCTCTCCGTGCAGCACGAGTGACGCTGTTTTAAAGTCAGACGTGTCTCTCCGTGGATGCGTCTCCGTGCGGCACAAGTTGCGCAGTTTTAAAGTCAGACGTGTCTCTCGGTGCATGCGTCTCTCAATGCAGCGCGAGGTGCGCAGTTATAAAGTCAGACGTGTCTCTCCGTGCAGCGCGAGGTGCGCAGTTTTAAAGTCAGACGTGTCTCTCCGTGCATGCGTCTCTCCGTGCAGCGCGAGGTGCGCAGTTTTAAAGTCCGACGTGTTCTGCATGCATCTCTTCAAGCTGCGCAGTTTTAAAGTTTAAAGGGGAGAGGTGTTTTAAATCACAAAATTAAAGATTATATTAGTAAAACCCAATTTGTGGCGTTTGCACTTTGCAAAGTACATATTAGGCTAAATACCCTGATTTGGTGGTTTATTTAGTTCAGAGGTGGGTAACGAAGTACATTTACTTGAGTACTGTACTTAAGTACACTTTTTGAGTATTTGTACTGAAGTATTACTTTTTCTGTTTACTTTTTACTGTACTTCACTACATTTGAATGACAAATATCTCACTTTTCATGGCACAAAAAAATGATTTCCTTGGCCGACCCTCCCCTCGCTCCCACGTTTGGGAGAGACTATTGTCAGTTGCTTCTAATATGACACACATGAATCAACTCACCAGGTGTGTTAATTATGGAGACATTCACAACATTTTGGGAGAAGGCTAATGAGTTCAGTTGTGTATACTTTTCCCATATCTGATTTACTTATTATAAGCAAAAGATGTAATCACATTTTATCCGATTAATCGATTAATCGAAAAAATAATCGTCCAACTAATCGGTTATCAAAATAATCGTTAGTTGCAGCCTTAGATTAAACCAATTTGTCTGTTCGTAACTTTTGAACGTCGTTTCTTACTTTAAAACCGAAACTAAACGGCTTTTCCTCACGGAAGGTTTGCATTCGATAAAAATGAGCCAATAAAATATTTCAAATTCACGTTATGTCCAGTTCTTTCTCATGTGGCAAGTAGCCGTGTAATAAGCGGGATAATGTACAAGCAGCCAGCTGTTATCACAGAAATAAGCCCCTTCAGTGTGACACAAGACCCTCCGCTTCATGTCCTCATCACACTGTCGGGGTTTATTTCTGCCATAACAACCGGCTGCCTGGACATGATCTCTTACTTAATACTATGCTGCCTGAATGATGACTATGGTTTCATCTTGATCCAATGGATTAGCCCTCAAACTTTCTGTTGTGTTTGAATGTGTTGTATAAAACATCCAGACAGCTGTGAGGTGGGATTATTATCCTGATGACAGTCTTATTGTCCATGACAGACATTTAGTGGCTGCTAGAAGTCAACATCTAGTCTTTTACAGTTTCGCAGGTTCACCTGTGCAGATAATAAAGATAGCAGGGGTAGTAAAGGTATGTGTATTTGGCGTGCTGTCTGGGGAGCGGGCTCCGAGCTCCTTCCGAACCCAGTACGCTCTCTCCCCCCAATAGAGGCGCGCGCCGAGCTCGGAAACGGCCGAACCCGGAACTCACCCCCCGGAGTCCTGCTAGATATTCGAGTTCGGGGAGAGGTGGAGGGATGTTTAATCCTTTAGAGATGGCTTCAGGTAAGATTCCTAGTCTATTTATGTGCTGGTTCATTAGAGCTGATAGGGTAGAGTCGTGATTGCTGATAGCGAACCAGCCGGGCTTAATTATATGCTCCGGCTTCTCCCGACCTTTGTTAATAAAACATCATATATGAGCAGGATTGCTTCATTCCATGAATAAACACTTGTGTTTTAGTGTCTTTTACATTCCTACTGTTTGGATGTTGAAAGCATCATTTATGTATGTACCTTGAAAATTCCAAGATGAAACAGAAAAACGCATGTCTATGCTGTTCCGCTCATTGGATATAGCTTGTCCTTTTCTTATTATTGTCAACATCAGAATGTTGATTGTGGCTCATTCTGTACATCGCATGCATTTATCTAAAGCAACTTATGGTACATTGAGTCTTGACTCTTGAATCCATGACTTCAGTCTCACTAACACAAAGCTCTACAGTGTAATGCTGTCATGTCCGTGTTTTCTGCACATCAAGCACTTCTATCAGGTGTGAAGAGGTGAACCTGCGGTGTCTTCATCACTGTCGCTGTGTAAACCTTCATTAATGTCGTCTGAGAGGAAAGCTGAAGCGGGGTCAACCCTCATCCACATATACCGCACAAAGCTGTCCAGAACGTACATCCTTCATACTTCATATGATATGATAGTGCCGCCCGCCTTGTCGGTGTTCATCCTCAAACACAGGGTTAAGTTTAGTTCAATAGAAATGACCCGGTGAGTAATGATCCGCAGTGGACCTAATACACCCAGACAGTCCCTCAGCAGGATATTTAAAGCAGTTAATCGCTCAACATTTCTCCAGGGACCCTTTTAGAAACCACAGGGGCCATTCCATCAGCCAAATATAATCCTCTACTATGCAAATACAGTCAAGCGTTCTGAATGGCAAATCTCACTTCAGTATGGAGAGCTTGAGGCAGACTTGTGTTAAAAGTAGGTGATTTTCTCCTGTCCCAATTCCCACCCTCTTGACTCGGACGATCATACAATGATCATACAATTTCATTCATTAGCTTTTAATACAAATGTGCCTTTTTAATGGATTACAAAACGTTTGTGTCAGCTGCATTTGTTAAGCTCAACCATTCAACCCTGTTAAGTTATTGTAAGAAAATATTCATATAAATAATTGTCCTATTGTATGTTTTTATTGTTTAAAAACATCAAACTCACGCATACATGACCCGTTATTTGGTAACAGGGTTGCTACATACAGTAAGGTGGACGAACAATATCTTAAGGTTATTCACATTTTTTTTTTGCTTAAAGAAAAACATTTCATGTATTTATTTCAGAAAATAAAGGAAGCACAAAGGTGTCTATATCCGCTCACACGTTATCAATGCGGTGACTGTATCTTGCTGTGCTGCTGTCATGTAAAACGTCTCATTTCTGATTACGATGTCGACGCCTTCTGGGAAAAAGCACAATATTCACACACAAACAGGCAGAAACGAGAACATTCATCAGACGTCAGTGCTGCGCAGGATTTCTCACGGCCAATTAATGGTGCTTAAAAGAATATTAAAGAGGCAGAACAACGAGGGCAAAAATCACAATGAAGGCTTCACACGTCAGCTCAACGCCTCCCAATGTTAATTAACAGTCTCTCGCTTATGTACATTGCCAGAAATGGAGCAGATATTTTCTTGATCTGTTTCCCAGGAGAAAATGGCCTACCATCAGGTTTTCTACACTTCATAACGCCACGCTATTTATTACAATTGCAATATATTACCTCTCAGTTTAGTTGTAGGTCAACTACCCTATCCAACATTGGCAAAACGTAAACAATCAGTTTCGTAACGTCTGTAGATGATGTTTTGTCTGCCTGGTGAACTAAGCGTGCAATATCTTTTATCCATTAAAACTGTTTCATACTGGCCAATTAACAACAACTACACAAAGACTTTACAACCCACAAATCTACGCCTGGCAGTCTATATTTACGCACACGGTGGATCTATTGTATATGAAATTGTTTGTTTGCTGTGTGTATTTCCATCCCAGTATCTCCATACTGGCCTGACTGGCCAGTATACAGTAGCTCTGACTGGCCTGGCACTGTTATTATTCTGACACACCATTCTTGTTTTCGCAGGCGGCAGGAATCAACGTTAATTCAGAAGCTCTTATTAGAGTCTATCTATTCACATTTGCCTTGTGCAAAGTGACTCGTCAAAAACACGACGCGGTTTTACAGGGGCGCGCGTTGAATGAACTGCTGTTGGGAGAACATGACCCAGATGTTAAGTGCAAAAGTAGAGCTCTATTAATAGCAAGATGTGCTTAGGCATTTGCGGCCGACCTACCACCAAAACACGCCGAGGGAGCGTTGAGACTGGAGCACGTTATTCATTTAGTCTGTTTACTGACGCTAGAGGAGAACTGACTTACAGTTTAACAGTCTATATGAATGAAAACACTAAATCAAGTGCAGTAGAATGACTCAAATCAGTTACGTCAAGAGTTATAAAGCCTATGGAACAAATGACGCTCATTAAAGTCACATTGTTGGACATGAAACGGAAAGCGTTTGGAGAGACGAGATATGAGTTGATGTAAATGTAATTAACGTTATGGCCAACAAGCTAACAACAGACTTGAGTACACCAAAGCACAGGGGTGATTCATTATGTCATGTGTTAACGCTGAGGCTGTAATTACAACTGCATACTTCAGGAGTTCATCCACTGTAACCGAGGCCGTTCGCTTCTGCACTGCATCAGCATGACAAGACTAGTCTTTTAACATGTGTAAAACAGAATGAGATGATGTGTACAGTCTTCTGACTGGTATTATACATGCTCCATTTATCTCTGTGGTATACCTCGTTTCGTTTATTGCTCTATACAGATTGAAAACGCTTGAAACCAGCACGCAGATTAGCTTCCGTTGATTTCATTTTACTTTGTTGGTCGTTGCTTATTTCAATCTTACAGCTAAACGTGCTGTAAACAACAATATCGATATACAGAGAATATTTGCACCTTGTTGGTTAATAATCAATCTTTGCATAAAAAAACCTCAACAAGCATTTATTGATCAATCAGAGCTTGCATGATAACAATGTCTGCAGAACAGCTAAATAAAACGGACAACTGCGTAATCTGGCATTAAATGTGAATTGTAAAACTGCTACACGGCGGTAAAACCTCCATCAGAGCTGCTAGACATAGCAAATATAATTCTTTCCAGCTGAATAAACACCTTATTAAGAGATAGCAGATGAACCCAGCGCTGCCCCTCAATCTGCTGTTGAATTTCTCTCAAAAAGGTTCGTGTGAAATATCTCCTTGAATTTGCGTAAGTTGAAATGGCGGGCCCGATCTGGTGTATGTGCAGACAAGTGTGCCAGCAGGAGATTCGTGTCAATTCCCTCATCTTTATTCAAAGTCCCCCTGTCGAGGAAACGGGAGTGAATCTGCCATCCCATCCTATCACAAGCCAACTGAAGACAACCAACCACAGAAACATTAACAAGCCATCCTGAAGTGAAGAATGAAACATTATTACTGTGCTTTCGTGATCAATCCATCTTTTCTTTTCTCAGAAAACACATGAAAGCACATGCATTGGAAACGGAGTTCAGTGGGTGAGTGTTTAGTTCTCAAAGGCTGTTGTTTTATAAAACGAGCCTGGACCTGGACAGATGTGTCATCGCTATAATTTCATTTTCATTGAAAGTCTATAGTAAATGCTTGGCTTCAGTCAAATCTGTCTCGAGGTCTCAGTGATTGGCAGTGGCCTAAAAGCTTTGTTAAAATGACCTGTCAGTTTGACACATTCAGATCTGATATAACTCACGACTGTTCGCCAGCTGATCAACTTTTCTAACAGGATGAATCTCATTGGTTCTGAATCGTCGTCTGTTAGATAGGTGAACCCAGCGTGCCTCCACGTATATTCAAAGTCTGACACCATCTATCTTGGCTAAAAAGGAATAGGTTTACTCACAATTGTTTCGCTTCAGACATTTACTTACCCCCTGGAGTTGTATGGATTAGTTTTATGATGGATATACGCATTTTTTGGAGCTTCAAAAACTGGTGCACTCTCCTATGCCATTACCAAGCTGGGAAGAGCCAGGACATCTTTTAAAAAGTGTTAAGAAATGTGAACATGATCTGAAGAATATGTGAGTAGTGCGACACCCTATCAGTGTGTTTGCCGGGTGTGTCTAATGTAAGTTTATGGGTCCCTTTTACCAGTTTATCACCCACAAATTACAAAGATAACACCGCATCTTTCAGGTCTCCTTCAGGTTACCGGCTGAAGTGTAATATGTGTTATGTGTGTCTCAGTAAGGTGATATATCAAAGCTGATCTTCACAAACAGGAGTTTGTGCTATGTTTAATCCACCCAAGGGTACGAGAGAACAGCAAATAACAAAAGTGACAGTCAATGCAATGATATATGATTCGATTGTTCTCAATGAGAAATAACCCTCTCTGCTTATATTACTAATAAAACAGGTGTCAGTGAAAGACGCTCAATAATCATGACCCAAAGCTTTCAAGTCCCTCTGTTTAATTGCTTTGGAATTGTTTCTTTATCAGCGGCGTGAGCTATCGCGGGGTATGTGAATTTAGCATACTAATTAAAAGTAATATCATGGCCCACACGCGCTTTGTAAGGAGCGAAATGATTTTGTGAAATGATCATTTAAGAGACTTTCTGCTTTCTAATTACAGCTTAGCTGAAGGTAAACATCTGCTTTATTAAAATGCTCTGGCTGGCGTGTGGTAAATGATTTAAGAGGAAAGCATGGTTGCGTGTGGAGGAGATTCAGATATGTTTCATGCAGTGGATTAGTCGCTTCACATTTTAGATGAGCGTTTGGACAGATATCTGGTAATGGTCAAAGATTCACATCTTTTCCTGTGGATTAGCTCAATGCTAACAGCTGACAATGTGAGGTCCGTGGGTTAACTGACAAGAAAACACACTTTTCAATTCAATTCAATTTATATATAGCGCTTTTCACAATGTGCATTGTTCCAAAGCAGCTTTACAGGAGCAAGGAAGAAAAACATAAAACACAGAAAGGTAAAACACCATCCTTATAGACCAATCAAGATCATTCTAATAAATGATATCTAATAAATAAATAAATGCAGTCTCCCGGTGAGCAAGCCAACACTGCACTGCACTGCTGTGGCGAGGAACCCAAACTCCAATGATGAATAATGGAGAAAAAAAAAACTTGGGAGAAACCAGTCTCAGCCGGGAGGGCCAGATCTCCTCTGACGTGTCATAGCTGCACTCAGTGACCCCGACCAAAGCCACCGAGCAAACGTCCACGAAGAACAGGGAGAGCCCACCAGCCGCGACCCAGGAAGCCCCACCCGCTGAAACTGTGCAGGTCCAACCCGGAACAGAGGAACAACCAGGAAAAATAGTAATGGCATAATTAACTTTATTCCTCTATGTAACTTCAGTCCGCAGGCTCTCACAGGAGGATGGCACAGGATTTTCAGATGTAGCTGGCATAATCTCTAGTTGGGGATGGGCATATGACGTTCACCTGGGCCTGGCGGAATCTCTCCCAACTGAAACTTTAAGAGCTTTTCAAAGGCAAAGTATGTCATTTTCGCCACTAGTGGTTGCAAAAAAACCAGCATATGCTGGGTTAGGTATGTTTTGATGCTGGTTTGTGCTGGTTTAAGATGGTCATGTGCTGGTTCCTCACCATCTTAAACCAGCTAAGGACCAGCACAAACCAGCATCAAAACATACCTAACCCAGCATATGCTGTTTTTTCAACAGGGATGGAATGGAGATGAATCTGCTATGAATTACAAATCATGTCTATGGATAGCACAAAGTTTTCATGTAATGTAAGCCAACAGAATGACATGCTAGATGCTACCGCTACTACTTTACATATTTGCATGGGAATCACAGTTTTGTCATGAGGCGTGTTCACTCACTGCACCGATCAAACAGCATATGACGCATTACAGCCAGAGCGACTCATCCTGTGATCTCTGATCCCGCAGTGTGAGGATTTTTCTCAGAAATTCAGAAGTTTCTTTTTTCATTGCAAACAAGTTTTTGCTTTACAAAAAAAACAAAGGCAACCCATAATGACAGGGGGAGGAGGATACAGCCATGTTCTCTCTAAGGACTCTCCATTTTCTACTTCACCCCCTGAAACACTGAAAATCAATGCGGATGTTCATAGAATTTCTCAACCACACCTTCATTTCACCAAATATAAATAAAGACATTATTCTTCACATACACATGACAAGAAAATGAGAAAAATATAACAAGATCATATGATATGATATAATCTACAGGTATACATTTAAATGTAGGGTAGTTTTGTAGAAACTTGATTGAAATTGTGCTTGTTGTCAGTTCTGTTTTTCCTCTTGTTTGTTCTTCTGCATTACAGCAATGCAAACCCACACAACACAATCTCAATGAGACATGATAAACGCTCACGCTTATTCCAAGCTTTATGTTGCCCTGACTCGGAATCTTGCCCTGACTGAGAATCTCCATTCATTCACAATTTCTCCCGTTATAAACCAGTGGGGGAAAATGGGCCACAAAGAACGCCAGGCCCCTGGGAGCCATGTCACATGTTCAACATCTTTTGTGGTAACAGGCAATCTGTGCCTCTTCACCATTTCATATTTCAAAAGGTTGTCGGCAACAAAAGCTCACATTACTCCATTAGAATGGGTTGAGTCACATATTGCACAGTTTGAATGCATTGAATAATTTCACAGACGTTTTGAAAAAATTTGAGGAAGTGGAACAATCGTCACTGCAGGGCAAAACGTCCCCGCGCTGAAATGAGTGAGATTTGAGAAACTGACCCATCATGCAAATCCAAGTCTGCCTTTACAAGAAAAACAGGAGAATATTTGCATGATTTCATCTCTTCACAGACGCGTGATATCCAGAGTTAATGGATCTCTATTCAATGAAAACCATCAGACGGACCATATGTGCTTTACATACTACTGTAGGTCACAGTAAGGATGATGTCAGACACATCTGGCCACATTAAGGTCTTGTCTATCAACAGGAGATTTTCCAGTTCTATCAGAGTAAAAGAGGAGGTATTTTCATAATGACATTTTTGAGTCTGCATTCAAAAAACGGAACATACTGTATGTCTGCCAAAATCTTTGGCCTTCATTACATTTGCAGTTACACACATGAATGCTGTAAATTCTTTATGATTATATTAACATTGCACATGTTGTACACTCTTAAAAATAAAGGTGCTTTAAAGGTTCTTCACAGTGATGCCGTAGAAGACCATTTTTGGTTCCACAAAGAACCATCTCTTTCTTACCTTTTTAAGAGCCTTTTTTCGCCACGAAGAACCTTTGTGAAAGATGTTAAAGGTTCTTCTGTAGTGTGTGATTTACAACATGACATCACCAGCTCTGCTGTGCATTATGTGCAATTATGCCGGACAAAAACGAGCTGCATCACAAAAATGCTTTGCTACAGACAATCCCAGAATGCACAACAAGTACAAGTTCATTTCACACAGCAGTCAAGGGTAATGTTGATTATTTGCCGTAATAATTGTGTTAGTCATGGGTTGAATTCTGTTAATAACATAAATGTGTATTTCTTTATAAAGATCAGAAGGTGTTGACTGCAGTGGCGTAACTTTGTTTTGAAAAGTGGTGGGGACAAAGACAACACAAACAATACTTTAATAAATTGTTTCTGTAATAACTCGTTGGGAATATTCATGGACGTCACAGGTGCGAAAAATATAGGTGACTCCTCCTATAGAAAACAGTATAAAAACTGCGCCGCTTTATCGACGGCTTCAGTGGCGTAACGTTAGTGCGAAAGACGCATGACAAATAATATTGACACTGCCGTGAAGCAGGTATGAATCCGCTGAACTCACTGTTCTAAATTTTCACATATCAGATCTGCTTCCATTTGTTTTTAAACTATATCATGTTTTCATCAGTAGATCATTTAAAGCATATTGTGCTTTATTATATGTAAGGATGGCTGTTGCCGTACGTAATTAAACGTCCTGCACTGTCCGGGAGGCAGACACACTCTGTCAGTTTAAATCTAGACTAAAGACGCATCTTTTTAATCTTGCATACACTACTCTTCCATAATATAAATCTTCAGAGGGTTTAGGCTGCATTAGTTAGATCAACCGGAACCAAAAACACAACTGATGTACTTGTTGCATCAAAGAGTACAGAACAGTACTCTACTCTCAGCCAGTCTTGTCTCATTGTTCCAAGGTTACCACAGCGAGCAGGATGCAGTTCATGGCCTGACCTGATGGTAGAGCGGAGAATGGGAAGTGGGGACCTGACAAGAGCTGAGATGATAGAGCTGGATAAAGAAGGACGCGGTCTCTTGACATGTCTTCACCACAAAACTTCAAATGCTATTAGATTATTAATGATAATCTTAAACTATGATTTATTTTATTATTAAGTTTATTTATTTTATTTAGCCTTGTTGTGCAAGTTCTCTGGAGCTTGTGCAGAGGCAGCAGCTTTTGCCAGAGGGGAACTGGAATCCCCTGGTTGGGCCTGGGTTCTCCTGAGGTTTTTTTTCTCGATTAGAGTTTTGGGTTCCTCGCCACCGTTTGCATACTGTTTTTGCACTATCTGCCTGACCGGGGGGGCTGCTTTAGAATCTTAAAGTTTTACTTAATTAATATTGCATATAGGAATTTATAGTCTGTTATATTTGACCTGTGCTTCTCTCTCCTTTATCCTAAATGTGTGCTCTCACTGAGCGTGTGTGCGTACTTGTCCGTGTACGTACGTGTGTGTGTGTGTTGTGTGTGTGTGTGTGTGTGTGTGTGTGTGCGTGTGTCTCTGTGTCTGTGTGTGTTGGTGCGTGTTGTGTGTGTGGAGTGTTTTGTGTGTGGGTGTGTCTGTCTTCTGTGTTTTCAACCTTTTCTTGTTTTTGCAGGTACAACTTTGATTGTTTTGCTTGTAGTCAATGTGTCTCCTGTACAGCTGCTTTGTAACAATGAAAATTGTAAAAGCGCTATATAAATAAAGTTGAGTTGAGTTGAGTTGAGTATTAATTCGTGATAAAATAAAAACTACTGAAACGAATGAGTTTGCCCAATGTTAAAAATGTGGTGTTTGACACAGATTACCTGTCGGTGGGTCAAGGATTGAGACGTTTGGGAACCCCCTGCTAATGAGGACAAACATTCAAGTATACATAAAGGGGAAACAGATGGAAAAATAATGTCTTTAAAAAAACTTATTTTCACTTATTATACAGGCATTGCCAGACAGGCTACAAATATAATTTCTAAATTTTGTTTTGAACTCATGAAACTACAAAGTTGTGACTTTTTCCATTTATTGGAGTTTTCTATCAAGTATCAAAATGTAATTAATCTTGGAACCAGCAGAGCCAGTCTTCTTCCCGGGGGCCCGCCCCCGGCGAGAGACCCGCACTGCCAGCCATCGAACCACCCCCCGGGGGGTCGATGAAGCAGATCGTACCCTTAGTCCCCCTGTCGCAATCCCTGGGAGCTTGGCTCGAGCTTCCCACACCGTCACGGTGGCTGAGGAGAACGATCCGTCTCGGCTATGCAATCCAGTTCGCCAGAAACTCGCCCAAGTTCCGGGGCATCCTCACCACCTCGGTCAGAGGCCGGGATGCTCCCGTACTACGGGGCGAGGTCGCCACCCTTCTGGCGAAGGGTGCGATCGAGTCCGTCCCCCTAGCCGAGATGTCCAAGGGGTTTTACAGCCCCTACTTCATCGTCCCCAAAAAAGGCGGGGATGCGCCCTGTCCTGGATCTGCGTACCCTGAACAGACACCTGCACAAGCTGCCGTTCAGGATGCTCATGAGCATCTGTCAGATGTCAGGATTGGTTCATGGCAATCGACCTAAAGGACGCTTACTTTCTTGTCTCGATTCTCCCTCGTCATCGCCCGTTCCTACGGTTCGCTTTCGAGGGTCAGGCATATCAGTACAGAGTCCTCCCCTTCGGTCTGTCTCTGTCTCCACGAGTCTTTAGGAAGATCGTGGAGGCCGCCCTCTCTCCCCTCAGGGAGAAGGGTGTGCGGGTACTCAACTATCTCGACGACTGGCTTATCTTGACACACTCGCGAGATCTGTTGTGTGCACACAGGGACCTGGTGCTCCGGCACCTAGATCGATTGGGGCTACAGGTCAACCGAGAGAAGAGCAAGCTCTCCCCTGTGCAGAGCATCCTCCTTCTTGGTATGGAACTCAACTCTGTCACCATGACAGCGCGACTGTCCACAGAACGCGCCCAGTAGGTGTTGAACTGCCTGGATCATTTCACGCAGTCAGCGGTTCCCCTGAAACTATTTCAGAGGCTCCTGGGACACATGGCATCCTCGGCGGCGGTGATACCCCTCGGGTTGATGCACATGAGACCGCTCCAACACTGGCTTCAGAGTCGAGTTCCCTGGAGAGCGTGGCACACCGGCAGCAGGCGGATGGTGATTATGCCTCTCTGCCGACGCACCCTAACCCCTTGGTCTTCCATGACCTTCCTTCGGGCAGGGGTTCCCCTAGGGCAGGTTACGAGGCATGTCGTGGTGACGATGGACGCCTCCCTGCAGGGTTGGGGTGCAGTGTGCAACGGGCACGCAGTGTCGGGGCTTTGGAAGGGCCCCCGCCTGCGCTGGCATATCAATTGCCTAGAGTTGTGGACCGTGCTACTCGCACTGAAGAGGCTGCAACCTCTCGTGCAGGGCAAGCACGTGCTGGTCCGGTCGGACAGCACTACGGCAGTAGTGTATATCTATCATCAGGGTGGCGTTTGCTCACTGCAGTTAACACGACTCGCCCGACGCCTCCTCCGGTGGAGTCAGCAGGTGACCCGCTCCCTGCGTGCCACACCTCACGGAGAGTGGCGACTCCACCCCCGCGCAGTCCAGCTCATTTGGGTGCAGTTCGGCCAGGCCCAGGTAGACCTGTTCGAAACCACCCATTGCCCGCTTTGGTATTCTCTGACCGAGGGTCCCCTCGGCACGGATGCCCTAGCGCACAGCTGGCCGCGGGACAAGCGGAAGTACGCCTTCCCCCCAGTGAGCCTCATTGCACAGACCCTGTGCAAGGTCAGGGAAGAGGAGCAGCAATTGTTACTCGTTGCGCCACACTGGCCCAACCGGACTTGGTTCTCGGAGCTAATGCTCTTGACGACAGCTCCCCCCTGGCAGATTCGCCTGACGAAGGACCTGCTTTCCCAGGGGTACGTAGCGCGGATAAGGTGGTCACTCTCTCGCCCCTGGCTACCCAGCACTTGGGTCATGATGAGCGGCCGCAGCGGCTACATACATTCCCAGTGTGGAGGGGGAGAGGTTACTCCCCAGTCTCTCTTGAGGAAGGGAAAGCTCGTACCCGACCGAGCAACTCCGCGGGCCTTCTCGCCGAGAAGAGCCCCAGGACGAGAAGAGGCGCCACCTATGGGCGTATAGCCACCCAGTGGCCGAAGCCCTAGCCTGAGTGACGTCCCAACCAGACCGGGGGGTCACTCAGGATCTCCTCGTCCCGTCCAGACATGGAGACCAGGTTTTGCCTGGGATGCTGTAACGTGCCCCTTCCCCTGGGGAAGCAGTTCGCCAGGGGGAGCGGCCAGGGGGGAGTTGTTGTCAGAGCCTTAGCTCCAAGAACCAAGTCCTGGTTAGGCCAAAAGGGGTGTAACTAGTACCACTTGATGCTCCTCTTCCCTGGCCTTGCACAGGACCTGTGAACTGAGGCTCACTGGGGAGAAGCGTACTTCCGCTTGTCCCGCGGCCAGCTGTGCGCAAGGGCATCCGTGCCAAGGGTTGCCTCGGACAGGGAGTACCAAAGCGGACAATGGGTGGAGTCCGGGGAGGCAACAGGACCACCTGTGCCTGGCCGAACCTCTCCCAAATGAGCCGGTTGCGCGGGGATGGAGTCGCCACTCTCCACGAGGCGTCGACTGACGAGAGAGCGCATCGGCTGTCTGGTTCAGGACGCCTGGGATGTGTGTGGCTCGCAGGGAACTGATCACCTGCTGACTCCAGAGGAGGAGACGCCGGGCGAGTCATGTTAGCTGCCGTGAGCGAATGATATACGCCACAGAAGCTGTGCTGTCCGACCGGACCAGCACGTGCTTGTCCTGCATGAGAGCTAGTAGCCTCCTCAATGCAAGTAGCACAACCAACAACTCTAGGCAGTTGAAATGCCAACGCAGGCGGGGGTCCGTCCACCGCCCCGACACTGCTTGCCCGTTGCACACGGCAGCCCAACCCTGCAGGGAGGCATCCCAAAGGGGACCCTATCCAAAAGAAGGTCATGGAGACCATGGGGTTAGGGTGTGTTGGCAGAAAAGCGTGATGACCATACGCCTGCTGCCGGTGTGCCGCTCTCCAAGGAACTTGACTCTGTAGCCAGTGTTGGAGCGGTCGTATGTGCATCGACCCGAGGGGGACAACCCCCGCTGAGGATGACGCACCGTCGAGTTTGCCGTTCACCGTCGTGCAGAGGGTGGGAGCGGCTGTGGTAACCCAGAGAGAGAGGAAACTCTCCTTTTTTGAGAGTAAGTGGGTGCTAGCCCCCCGGAGGGGGCCAGCAGATGGAGAGACGGGGCAGGATCATCCCTATCTGACTTCCCAGCGATGTGGCTGGGGTCGGGCCCAATGGTAGCCTTGATCCCCCTGAGGTCTTCCCATGAGGGCTGCGGCTGGTGATGGGGCGATGGTCTCCTCTTCGCTGTCTCCTCCAGGGGGGGCGCCAGAGTGGGGGGGCGTCGAAGAGGACCAGGGCTGCTGGGAAGCAGACAGTGCACGGGACTCGACGGCCGAGTCGCGGCACGCAAGACTGCTTCTTTACTGTCGAGAACCCTCCGGGGGAGGCCGCGTGCGGGTCTCGCGCCCCCCGACGGGCGGGGGGTGAGTGGGGCCGCTGCGGCTCAACAGTAACACCAACCAGCCCCCCCCCTGGCGAGACGGGTGCGTCGAGAAAGTGGACCTTCTCAGCGTTACTCATCTGCGCAAGGATCGGCCAGAGGAGTTTCTCATGGACCACAAGTGTGGACATCGTCCGACCCAGGGCCCACGTGGTCACCTTGGTCGCCCGCAGAGCGAGGTCGGTGGCAGCGCGGTGTTCCTGCATACGCGCTGGGTCGGTCTTACCCTCGTGGAGCTCTCTCAATGCCCTGGCCTGGCAGGAGCCATAGCGTGGAGAGAGGAGGCAGCTTGGTCCGCCGCAATGTAAGCTCTCGACACCAGAGATGCCGAGACCCCACATGCTTTGGACGGGAGTCTAGGTCGAGCCCCCCCCCAAGTGGCCGCCTCCTACGGGCACGAGCACTGCGGCGGCATACTCCACCTGGGGGACAACGACGTATACTGCAGCTGTCTCAACCTCAAGGGAAGAGAGGGTGACGGAACTTTGTTTGACGTGAAACGTGCCGGAAAGGGGCGTTCCAGGTCTTACTAAGTTCCTCATGTACTTCCGGTAAACACGGCACTGGGGGCGGGCGTGGCTTGGAGCCGCGCTCAAACCCGAGGCACCATGTAGCCAGCCGCGAGCGCCGGGAAAGGCAGTGCGGGCACTGCAACCCAACACTCACGGCGGCCCGGGAAAGCATGGCTGACATTTCGACGTCCGCTTCTTCCTGGGCTCGACCCCCCGAGGGAGGGAGCCCGAGGAATCATCGGAGTCGGATGGCAGTACGTCACCCCCCGATGCTGCAAGAGACATCTCATCATCACGCAACGTGTCCGAATACGTGATTGAGGAATAAGACGGCGGACCGTCTCCTGGGGAACGGTCAGAATAGCGAGACGAGGTGTGAACGGTCCGTGAGCCCGTGGCTGGCGGATTATCTCTCACAGTAATCCTCATATCACCCTCGCTGCTTGCCATAGCGGACGGCAGGGCCGTAGTCTTGCCGCCACGGAACGGGGAGCAAACGAGGTGGTGGTTGAGTCCCGTGGGAACACAGCCACCTGTGACGCAACGTCTGAATCATCACCGCCCGCAATGCGGGCAGGACGTATCCACAACGTCAGCCCCAGCGTACTGGAAGCAGGCATCGTGTCCGTCCCCCTCCTCGATGAGTGTGTTGCACCCATGAGAACAGCGGGACATGCCACGCTGGAGAAATTTGCTCTTTTAGAAAGGAAATTTGCTCGAACACCTCCGGAACTGCCGAGACGCCCAGGAGAGAGTCACTGCAGGAAGGGACCGTCCGCTGTCCACATCGTAGATTCCAGCAGAAAAAAGATCACCACAGATCGTAGAGAAGCTCACCAGATGCGTAGGCTCTGAAGAACAAAAGGTGAATGAATGAGCACGCCGGCTTCCCTCTTATACCCGGACATCCGGGGAGGAGCCCGGCATGCAAATTTCCTTCGCCAATTTTCATTGGCCTTTTCTAAATACTCAGAAAATGATAGGTTCTCAAGACAAACCCCATTCGGTCGGTTCGACACAACGTCGAGAGACCGACAGAAAGGGAACCGAGGTTACAAACGTAACCGAGACGTTTTATTACAGTTAAAGAAACATGGTTACTGTAGTTAAACCATGGTTTTCCAATAGTAATTAATAGGTTACACCAAAAACCATGGTTACAACACTTTTACCACAAAGAAACCATGGTTAATTTTCACAAGGGCAGGCGCGGTAAACCGGTACTGGAAATTTACTGGTACATGTTAGATTTCAAACGGTTCAATACCAGAATTTTGCTTGATTCGGTACTTGAAACGCTGCTGTTCCAAAGTTCACCGCTATGCGGCAGTATGCCACAGAAATGACGCAGAACCGGCAACATTGAAGAACAAGATGAATCGCTCTACAATAGGGCTGCAGCTATCGATTATTTTACTAATCGAGTATTCTACTGATCATCCATCAATTATTCGGGTATTCGGATAATAAGTACTTTTTCTTTATTAAAGAGCAATACTAAATATACAAGAGAAAATAAGACAGGTTTCTTAAATGAACAACTAATTTGTTTTCTTTTTAGAAAAAACAAAAATGTTATTGCTGAAATTGTATACATTGATATCTGTGAAAACTAAACCCATTTAATACATTACATTGCCAAATCACATTCAAAATGCAATATAATACAAATGTATAAATAAGAAACATGAATAAAAATAGAAAGAATCATTTCAAAGGTAAACAACTAACTTCAGCTCATGAACGATGCATGTAGTTTATCTAAATTAGTTTTAGTTACTTTTTCTTTTTTTACTATTAAATAGTAATATATTTGTCCACATAAAATACCGAGTTAACCGGACTTTTATTTTGGCAGGTTGTCGGAAGACGCTCATTTTTTAGTATGTCTGTTTCTTCACTCAAACAGTAAAACGTTTGTGAAATAAACTCTCAAAGCAACTCTGGAGGTGAAGTTCATGTCCTCATAAAGCGCAGACGCAGACAAATTCATGAGCATCACGCGTGTAGCACGTTAAACTGTGCAGTTCATTCACTCAGACACGCAGAACAGACAGATGAAATGTGTTTTAACAGGATTCGGCATCCACAAGTCGGCATCTAGTTTGATGGACTCAATGCAGCCGGAAAACAAGTTTCGCTCGCAAAATAGACTTAAACTAAGTAAATAGCAGTTCACCAGTGCAACAAAATTTGCCTCGATGATTTTTTGTATTCGAATTACTCGAGGAATCGTTTCAGCCCGACTCTACAACACTTTTGACCATTTAAACTGAGACACTGTGAGTGATTTATTACAAATTCGGCTCTTTCTACTTTTACTGAGAGATCTTTAGATTGTTTTACAGTGTAACGTATATTCTACATGCTGCCATGCGTCTGTACATCCCCATTCAACGGCATACATAGCATATATGACTTTATCTCTGTTCCAGACATCTCAGTTATTCTACTCATCATCGTGAAGTTCTCTTTCGCGTCTTGTATATGTTCTTATACTGTCAAATACACACGTTGTTATGTCAAAAACACAAAAGATTCACATAAGCACAGTCCGCTGTGTTTTAAACGTATATCCTCATCAAAAAAGAATTTGCCTTAAAGTTACAGTAACCTAATAAATCTGCGTCACTTATTAAAGAGAAAATGTAACTTTTGTAGCTTTATTTATTTTATACAGTGAAGACTGTGCAGTGTTTTATTTTTATTGATCATTCAGTTCATCTTGAATGCTACTGTTAAATAGACCTACTTGAAACATTTAATTAATGTAAAAAATGTATTGTTCATATTTGTGGGATTATGATGATAAGTCTATAACCAAAGCATTTTTCAGTAATACAGTGTAAATATAAAATTGTGCAATATAAAATATAAAAATTATATATAAAAGATGCATTAAAGCGTTACAGCAGTTTCATGCAGTCTTCTTAATATTTTCAAATAATTTATTTTGGGGCTGGTTATTGATCACCTATGGTACCGATGTTGTACCGATATTAACGATAATTAGATTCTGGTACTGTACCGAAGCCAAATGTTTGGTATCGAGCCAACCCTAGCGCACACATATTTTGTTTTTGTAATGTCTCGTAACACATTTTTGTTCTTCCGTGACGATTTCTATGCGCAAGTGCACAGGTAGGCGATCATGGAAGACAGTGAGACAGAAATGAAGAACTTCACATCGTGTTCAGGATCTCGGTATGCTGGTGACCTACTTATAAATCTCATTCTATTTGTGTGTTCACTCATCATTGTATTGAGCACAATAAATGAAATATATAGGATTAAGCTCATTACGTGGATAGATGAAGAAGCAGTTTTCCATCAAGTACTCACCGACCGCCATCTAAGACATGTGGCTAGTAACTAGGCTAGGTTACAAACGTCAATTTTTACCAAACATATGTTTTTATGTACAGTTTGGAAGCTATTTTAAGCTTTCCTAAATTTGTGGTTTATCATTACCGATATATGAAAACCCTGCAGCTTACGTTCATATGCTATATACAAATTGTTCCATTAATAAGTAATTATGATTGGTAATTGATTTTCTCGGTTCATTTTGTGCATGTTTATTTTGGAGGACTTAAACTCATGGAGTGGAAGTGAAAATCATGCTTGTCTTCATGTGAAGAGAGGGCTGAGCTGTTGAAACATGGAGACTTACACCAATTCCATGACTTCACACAGATTGTCTGTGCTCATTGAAATCATTTAATTCACTAAGGGTGCACTCACATCAGGTCAGGTGTATGGTAGCCAAACTGGTCTATGTGATGTCACCCCCTTGATATTTCAGTGTCTACTTTGCAGATTTGTCTGTGCTTTTCAAAATTCTTGTCATCAGCAGTGAAGTTCTGTTTATGTGTAAAGATCTGACACTTGATCTGATCACTTTTGGTTGATAAAAAGATTGATGTTTAATGCATACGTGCTCATTTTTACATGTGAAAATTTGACGGCATATTTTGTTTGATTTCCGGTACAATGAAGCTGCTCTCGAGCGATGACAAGTCCAACATAATGTTATGTTCCCCGGACATGTTCCCCTTTGCTCTCTTTGCCAGCAGACTGAGTCCTGGGAATTTCTCGTAATGACTCTGTTTCCTTCACCCACAGCACTGTGACAATGAGCCACAACTACAAATTCATCACTGCACACTTTTGAGAGAATCACACAGTTTTTCAAATGGCCTCAATTCAGGCCTAAAGCCCAATTTGGATGGTCATTGTTTCTCATAAGGACGTCTGTAAAAATACATCTGCATGGCTCCTTTGTGATAAAACTCATGCATTGGGACAAACATAAATTCACAGTGTAGGTGTGAGTTTGTAATCCTGCGAACCCATATAAAAATGCACTTCTCATGTGCTCAGTCACATGACAATTTGCATGTATTTAATAATTACATTGGAATAAAATCAATATTTTAAAATGCCAATATTGAATGTTTTCATGTTTTTTCTTGTCTTCTTTCTGTTCTTATCATCTCCCTCTCTGTGTAGTGAAGCAGCGATCCTGATCAATGTGTGTGTGTGTGTGTGTGTGTGTGTGTGTGTGTGTGTCTGCGTGCGTGTGTGTGTGCTAGCATCACGTGATGCATCTACACGATCGCATTAACAGCAGAAACTTATTAAACTCTGTATCATCTGCAGTGTTGGGCACGTTACTTTTAAAAAGTAATTCGTTATAGTTACTAGTTACTTCTCGCAAATAGTAATTGAGTAAGTAACTGAGTTACATCATTATAAAAGTAACTAATTACCAGGGAATGTAACTATTGTGATACCTTTTAAAAAATGTTCAAATATGTCAAATAACTTGGATGCCCCCAATATTAAATATGTTAAATGAATGAAATGGAAACTAAATAGAATAAATTATTTGTAAAAAAAATTGTAAACTAATCTACACTATTTTAATGTTTCTGTGGGTCAGTGTTAGAGACACCTATTAAATTCAATATTTTATATATCAATATATTATTAGTGTAAATATTATCATTACTATACTGGAACAATAAAACACAATAGAATAGTTCAGAACTTTTACTGTTTATTGCACAGACCACAACTGCTCAACAAATAAGTCTAAAAATAAATGATGCTTTGAAAGACATGTACCAACTTCACAACTGCTAAACATTCTGTACTGTACTACTTATGTTTCATAGTTTCTTACAAAAGTAAACAGTTTAATAACAAGAAGTGCTCTTAATATTTTGACTGCTTTTCAGTATGATAGCAGAATGTTAGCTCGTGCATACTTTAGATTGCATTTTAGGAGACGGAATATTTCATTACTCGCAATTATTGTTTGACAGCGGGGCGCGATGATAGTTTCACTTTAGCTTTGTAAATGTTATAGTTTTGTGTTACTTTGCAGGTCCTTTGGCTGAGAGAGCCTACTCGGATGAAAACTGCTTCAGTTAGCTCAATTATAGTAACGCTGCATTTATTGTCAGTTAAAAAACAAATATTTTATTAAAGAGCTAATACTTTATAACGCCGGTAATCCCATCACTGATCATCTGGTCATCATACAGACATGTATGATATCATTCGAAGCTGTAAAGGGTTTACATTTATTTGCGTAGATCTACGATAACCATAAAACATTGTGCTTTTGTAGGATACACTCTCTGCCGTCTGTGAACTGTTTCTCTCCGTTTGCAGAAGCGCTTCAGGTGCGCGTGTGATTAGACGTTATGCGAGTCATGTTGTGCTGTTTATGATGCCATTTACGGTATTTTCAATGCATCAGACACTATAATCCCTGAACCTCCTAAACAGCAACACTCTGCGGTGCTTTTAAGTGGTCAGAACAAACTTATTTTGAAACGTATTTTGGATTTAACACCTGTTATATACATTCGGACGGCAATTAAATTACTGCACAACCTTGGTGTTTGTCAAAAAAACAGTAGGTAATTCGGCCGGGGATTTTTCCACGGGTGGTGGGGAGAAACTATAAAGCAATATAAAAATATCCAGGCAGATGTCTGTTCTGCGTTTCTCTTCTACAGTGGCAAGAAAAAGTATGTGAACCTTTTGGAATTTCATGGTTTTCTGAATAAATTTATCATAAAATGTGATCTGATCTTCATCTAAGTCAAGGGTATTGACAAACATAATGTGTCTAAAAATAATAACACAAAAAATTCTGATCTTTCATGTCTTTATTGAACACACTCTTCAACATTCAAAATAGCAGTGGAAAAAGGTGAACCCTTAGATTTGTTGGGGGAATTAGTTGACCCCCCTGGCAGCAATAACCTCAACCAGGCGCTTCCTGTAGCTGTGGATCAGACCTGCACATGGTTAAGGAGGACTTTTAGCCCATTCTTCCTGGCAGAACTGCTTTAGCTCGGTCATATTCTTTGGACGCCTCATGTGTATGGCCCTCTTCAAGTCAATCCATAGCATCTCTATTGGGTTGAGGTCTGGGCTCGGACTTGGCCACTCCACAAGGTGGATTTTGTTTTTCTGAAGCCATTCTGTTGTGGACTTGCTCCAGTGTTTTGGGTGGTTGTCCTGTTGCATCACCCACCTTCTACACAGTTTCAGCTGACGTACAGACATTCTCACATTATCCTGAAGAATGGTCTGATATACTTGGGAATTCATCTTCCCCTCAATGATTCCAAGCTGGCCAGGCCCTGATGCAGCAAAGCAGGCCTAAATCCTGATGTTTCCTCCACCATACTTTACAGTTGGGATGATGTTTTCATGATGATATGCCGTGCCCTTTCTACACCAGATGTAGTGCTGTGTGTTTTTCCAAATAGTTCAATCTTAGCTTCATCAGTCCACAAAACATTTTGCCAATACCGCTGTGGAGTGTCACTGTGCTCTTTTGCAAACTTCAGGCATGCAGCAATGTTCTTTTTAGTAAGCAGTGGCTTCCTTCGTGGTGTCCTGCCGTGGATACCCTGCTTGTTCAGTGTTTTACGTATTGTAGACTCATGAACGGAGATGTTAGCAAGTTCCAATGATGCCTTCAAATCTTTGGCTGTCATTCTGGGTTGTTTCTTTACCTCATTGATGAGTCTTTGTTGTGCTCTTGGTGTCATTTTGACTGGGCGCCCACTTCTTGGTAGAGTAGCAACAGTCCCAAAGTGTCTCCATTTGTAGATTGTTTGCCTAACTGTAGACTGGTGAATTTCTAAAGTCTTTGAAATAACTTTGTAACCCTTGCCAGCTTTATGTACCTCAACAATTCTTGATCGTAGATCCTCTGAAAGCTCTTTTTGGCGAGGCATGGCTCACATAAGCATATTCTTCTTGTGCAGAGCAAACTCCAAAAGTTTGAGGGGTTTTTATCAGTCAAAGTAGCTGTAGTCCACACCTCCAAACTTATTATCTTAACTGACTCCAATTAGCTTTTTTGAGGTCATTAACTCAAGGGTTCACAAGCACTACAAGGTTTTTTGGGTTGTTCTCAATAAAGACATGAAAGATCAGAATTTTTTTGTGTTGTTATTTTTAGACACATTATGTTTGTCAATACCCTTGACTTAGATTAAGATCAGATCACACTTTATGACAAATTTATTCAGAAAACCATGAAATTCCAAAAGGTTCACATACTTTTTCTTGCCACTGTATATAAACACATGACAGATTCAGGTCACACATTTTCAGTTTATTGTCATTCACTTGCAGATGAATATGTAGTTATTAATATTCTGGAATCAGACAGATATGATGGTGTTGTCACAAGGGGATACTCTAATAAGCGAGGTGGTTTGGGAAGCATCTGTGCACAGATGGGCCGTAAGCTCCATAAAGGACAAAGACTGTTTTCAAAACGGCCTCGCCAGCCTGGCCTTAGTTTCAGTAAAAGACTTGTAAACTACCAGCCACATGAATTCATCACAAGACACCTGAAAACTTCCATTTTATTAAAGGAAACATGTGAAAAAACAAACCAATGAGCAATAATCATCAATAATTCCTATCATCAAGTAACCTCAGAGATACATCATGAAGAAGTGAGCTGACTGGTAAGTGGTTGCCAGGGCATTGCTGTGTGGTTGCTAGGCATTTCTGAGTGGTTGCTAGGGCACTGCTAGATTACACACACACAGAAATCTGTGCGGTATTCAGACATCTTGAATGAGGCTCATTTTCCTTCTTCATGTCCACAGAACTTCTTTGTCAGTTTACATTTACGCATATGGCAGACGCTCTCATCCAAATCAACTCACAGTGCATTTGATCCACACACTTCTTTAAACCAGTATGTCTCTTTTCACGTGTCATTATGTTTTCTGTGAATTGATGTTTGTGTTGCTAATAATGCTCTACCCAACTGAGCTACAGAAACACATTCATGTTTACTCTTCATTAGTAAACAGCACTAACTGATTGGTTATTTGTCTTGAATCAATTCATACAACAACAGATAGACGTTTGAATGCACTGAATGGAGATTTATGTCAAAGGTTCTGTATGAAGAGGTGCTCTGGATGTCTAAACCACTGGAAAGACTTCACTAACCTGCGGCCACTCTCATCCTCCCCACAAGCTTACTGAGATCTGGTAACATACGCCTTACCCAAACACCCGCCAGAACGCTCTCATCTATCACCTGCTCCACCATCTGAGCGTATACTTCAGGTCTTGTTGTAAGAGGTAGGGCTGTCACGATTATTAAATAATCGTCTCATCGCGATTGTTTGACCTCGTCGCGATGATTTCGGATCTCTATAGAAGACACTAGGGGGAGCTGTAGTGCATCTGCATATTGCATATTTTAGTGCATATATTGTAACTAAAGCATGGCAATACTGGTCAAATGTACCACCACAACACAATCACTTAAAAAAAAACTAAAACATATACAAATTACCTGCAGTACAATTTAATATTATTTAAGCAAATCTCAGTGTGAAAACCAGTCTACCAAAATTTCATTAACACACAAGTAAAATTTTACTGTAGTCTTGCAAGTGAGAAAATTTTTTAAATCAAATTTTAATGGTGGCTTCAATTCACACCTGATCAATTTACTTCATTTACAAGTATTTGGTGGTTGTATTATTGACAGGTAAAAGCCTAAACCTTAAATATATGATGACCCAATTTTTTCCGATGTATTTCCAAGAAAAAAACATAGTCTTGTATTCAGAACAATATGGTTGTTTCAATCGCTGAATCAAAAATGAATGAGAATTAAATGTCATAATCACCAAAGCCCTAAAACAGACAATTAATCGCCATAATCGCAATGATTTATTAGACAATTAATCGTCAATCAAATTTCATAATCGTGACAGCCCTAGTAAGAGGCCTGGTGCCTATTCTGTGTGTTTTTTTCTTAACAATCAGTGCTACACACAGCTTGATCTTGGTTTCAAAGGATGTATCTGTAAAGGATGTATATTGTCAATTATACCATTGCCTTTTTGAATACTGGATTCTGATTGGCTGGAAGGTGTGCATTAAAACCCTTTAACGCACAGGTAGCTCCAGTAAGTTTGATTACATTTGAAATTTAACTGACAAAATCACTGTAATTTTCACTTGTTTGATCTAAAATTTCACTGTAAACATCAATAAAAGATTTAACTTGGCCACAGCTAGCATTTCGCATCGGGTGGTTCTTGGCCTCCGCGTCGTGCATTAAAACCCTTTAACGCACAGCTAGCTTTGGATTATCCCTTACTTGTATCTGAGTCAATTTTCTTTAGCATCACACGTGTAAACCATACCCGTACCTTCATAATTTTCTGTTTCTCGTGTAGAGTTGAGCAGAATTATACTGACTTCATATCAGTTGATGAGTTTAAATGTCAAGTGATAATTCAACAAAAGTTGTTGTTTCATTGTGGTCAAATAACTCTAAGTGTTCAGTTTGAGGTGTTTCTTGTTGACTGACTCCATTTTGAAGACTGGGTCTAAATTAGAGCATCCTGGGAAATGAAGTCTTTTTGCGTATGATAAGTGTAGTTCATACTGAAAACAGCAATGTATTATTAAAAAGTACACATACCGCAGTTTTAGGTATTTCTTTGATTTTCCATTGAGTTTCTTTAGCATCAAATGTTTTGCTCTGTGTGCTCATACAAATTCATCAATGAAATGAAAACGCACTGTTGCCGGTTTGGTTCTGAATGGTGCACATTCTGTTCTGTACAGTCTATACTAACAGTGATAATATTTCATATTTTGTTCAAATAGTTTTTATTCTGTGACTTTAAATGGATATTCATGTCATATCAAACCTGCATAAAGGGCTCAGCATAGTCCAAG
The DNA here is from genome assembly GCF_024868665.1 of Triplophysa rosa. Taxonomy (NCBI): domain Eukaryota; kingdom Metazoa; phylum Chordata; class Actinopteri; order Cypriniformes; family Nemacheilidae; genus Triplophysa; species Triplophysa rosa. Next base: position 774,056 of record NC_079902.1, on the reverse strand, counting down.
CGAATTGCGCTTTCGTTCTGCGTTTTCGGGTAAAAAGAAGCTCGAAAACGTTGAGAGACGGTATAGTGTTTTCGAACAATCCAACACCCCTTTGTTTCTGGAGGCGGGGTTTACATGACGTATGCAAATAGCCTCTGCGCACGTGGCCACACAAACAACACACCCACCTATTACGTAATGGCCATGGACCAATGGTGGCTCGAGGGTGTTTACCGGCCAACACGAACTTTCCTGGAGAGTTCTGTTTGATTTGCTGCTGCGAACTAGTGAAACGAATTGTCGTTTGGACCAGATTTTGTTCGAAATCAGGTCACAGACGGTCGTTTTTCCATTTCAAATGTAGTATGCTGAACCCTTAAGGCTCTTTCTTCTGCAGAACACAGAAGAAGATATGTTGAAGGCCTGGGACTAGATTGGCTGGACTGAGGGATATTGTTGTTGGGCAACAGTAATCATAACTAGACTAGATTCTGAAGAAAATGTGAGTGATGCTTTGTGGCAAACCGCGGAACTGGGCACTAGAGTGATAACACATTAAGCTACGAATGAATCTAACCAATCCCCATGTCTCTACGACGTTCTGATGCAGAGATATACATATTGCTAAACTGTTGCTAGGCTAATATGTTTGGTTGCTATGGGCGTGGCTTGGCATCTGCAATTGATAATACTCTAACCTATGAGTGAAACAAACCAACCCCCGTGTCTCTATGATGTTCTGATGCAGAGATATAGGCGTTGCTAAATGGTTGCTAGACTAACCTGTTTGGTTGCTATGGGCGTGGCTTGGCATCTGCAATTGATAATACTCTAACCTATGAGTGAATCGAACCACCCCCCATGTCTCTACGAAGTTCCTATGCAGAGATATAGGTATTGCTAAATGGTTGCTAGGCTGACATGTTTTGTTGCTATGGGCGTGGCTTCGAAGCTTCATGATGATCCTGGGACACTGATTGGTTGCCTGAGTAAAACGAGCCTACCCCCTTGTCTCTACAACACTGTGTTGCAAAGATATCCACCTGAAACTTTTATAATGGGAGTCTATGGGATCGGTTGCTAGGTTGCAGTAAATGGTTGCTATGGGCGTGGCTTAATAACTTCATAATGATCATGTCACACTGATTGGTAGCCTGAGTAAAATGAGCCCACCCCCTTGTCTCTAAGTGGTTGTACTGCTAAGATATTCAACACGGGACGTTTTACGCCTTATATGGGCATGCTTCCTGTGATTGGGAAATTTTGGGAGGCTCTTACACCCCAGGGGTACAACTTACACCCCATTGTGAGTGATGTTCTTACAGAGCCTGATAGCCTCTTCAAATCGTGTATTATTTTCATGTTTCTACGATATCCTCACTCGGAGCTACGACCCGTCAAAGTTGGGCGCAATGTTAAGTCAATGGGATTTTTCGGGTTTTTATTCGCCCCCCTATCGCACCCCCTCCACCCGATCGCTTCCAAAAGTCATCACACAACATTCCTCAATGGGCCGCTCGATTTGATGTAGTCATTCATGGGTCCAAAGCGAAAAAATAACGCGTGAATATATAGGTATCTAGGTTTTGAATGGGAGTCTATGGGCGCCATTATAAGTATACAGAAATTTTGTGAGGCTCTCACACCCCAGGGGTGCAACTTACACCCCATTGTGAGTGATGTTCTTATAGAGCCTGATAACCCCTTCAAATCATGTATTATTTTCATGTTTATACGATATCCTCGCTCGGAGCTACGAACCCTCAAATTTGGGCGCAATGTTAAATCAATGGGATTTTTCGGGTGGTTTTTCACCCCCCTATCGCACCCCCCCTACCCGATCTCTTATAAAATTCATGGATCTACGTCAAAAGCTGCGGGACAAGTAGCTTGCCAAACTTTTGGCGTAACAAGAATAATTATAGGAAGTATGTATGTTCGAATAACAATAGTTATGCTTTTTCAAAGCATCACGAATTAATGCATAATTCCTCTGTAGTTAAACTGGCAGATCTTCATTTAATAGATCATACAAATAATAAGTATTCTTTTTTTAACTGTCTGCTGGAAATCTTGGCCCAAAGAAAATCTGGGGGGATTCCCCCTGGACACCAAAAATGCCCCCATATATTTACAGTAAATTCTTTGCAAGGTACTGTACATGTAAAATGATTTTTTACAACCTTCTGAAATTCCAAAAGGCTGAAGAAAAGATCCTCTATCAAATCCCTAATGGTGGTGACCCACATATAGGCTGATGGAGGAGTGGAGGTGCAGTATTCTTCACGGTCTTCATGCTAACAGCTTCTTAAAAAGATGCTCTGAAGAATCAGTGATAGCCTGTGGGAACGTCCTCTGACAACAGTGTCTGCTCTATCTTAACATCAAATAAAGAATCATACAGCCCTTCACCTCACTGGCCTTATGTTCAGCTAATGCTGCATTACGGATGTGTGGCTTTATTCTCTGCCGCTATGAAGTTCTCTCAATGTACATAATATCTCAATGTCTCTGACACACAAACACCAACAAACTGAATAAATAAGAATGAAATACATATTAAATACTTTGATGCTGTTTTTGTTCATCAGGCCAGCCGGCGTGAAAACGAACGATACGAGTCTCTCACTTTCACTGTGTGTACTGTTTAAAATACTGCAGGTCACAATGATTTACAGTCTGATTATGTGAAATAACTCATTGATACAAATAATGCATTGTATTCTTCATAACAGTAAAGATGGCCAAATAATCTACTGTAGTATCTTACATGCTTAGAGTAAAAACAATAAATGTGCTCAAATCTGTCATCATTTACACGCTGTCATGTCATTCCAAACCCACATGACTTAAATTCATATGTGAACACAAATGACACTTTTCAAATGTCTCGGCTGCTCTTTTTCATACACTGAAAGTCTAATTTCATCGGAAGAGTTGAGGTGTAAATGCTCGGCTGGGATTAAAGTGACATGAATAATATTGATAATTTAGCCCTGTTTCCACTGACGGTGACCGAACGGGTTACAGAGCAACATGTTGTGTTTTTGCAGGGCTCTACACTATTTTAACTGCGAGTGCGACCAGTTTTTCTTCGGTGTGATTGCCAAACTGTAAAATATATGATTTTTGCGTATTATACATTTAATACGTAGAAATGTTATACTGCGCAATATTGATGCATTCAGTCACTAATTTTCGTCTCACCTCCTTCAACTATTCACTTATCTATGAGTGCCCCGCCCCCAAAGCGTAACTGTGCATTCAGACCGCCGCCATCTAGAGCGTCAAAGTGGCCGGAAGTCATTCATTTTCAATGTGAGCCGGCAGCGAGCAGTGGCGCGTCTTGGCCGTTGAGGGTGTCAAGGAGAGTTGAAATCAGGTCAACTTTATAATAATGAGCTATGACGCAGTTCGGCGGCAACCAATACCAATCGGAACGTAGAAGTCCACCGCTTGAGAGGATTCCAGAGAACGCAGCCATGTAAACTATGGTCTACGTCAGAGCGCCAGAGCATCCACAAATCTTTCTACAGCGCTGTTGGCAGGGCGTCCAGAGCGATTTTTGACGCTCTTGACGGTGGCGGTCTGAACGCACAGTAATGCGTTGGTGTAAGTGGCGCATGTAGTGCTATGATGAAGCGGAAAGACCGAGAGAGCAAATGAGTGAAGCGCTCAATCTTGTTTCAATCTCTCAAATGTGTTTTGCCGCCTGCAGAATTCAAGAATTTCCCCGACTAAGGTACAAAACAGATAACCAAATGTGTTGCGTGTATTGTATGCATGTGAAGCTAATGCAGAAAACATGTGAAACTTTAAGCACTTTACTATTGTATAAAGCTCTCTAACAATACTTCAAAGGATGTATAACTTTATACATCACGTTAAATCCTATTTATTTGTGAGTCGCTATTGATAAAAGCCAAACATATGTATCAATGCAGCTTTCATGAAGAATAATCACTAAAAGCCTTAAGGTCTCGTGGGTTGTTTGAGATATGCGCACGCCCAGAGAGTCAGAGCACAAAATACTAATCTGAGTTCTCTTTCACGCCTTCTTACCATGAAACGGACATGTAGTGGTCTGTGGGCAGCAATACTCTGACACTGTGATTGGCTTCCGGTTCCTGTCTGCATCACTGCCGGCGGTTTGTTTGTATCCCTGCACTTGCACTTCGTTTTAATATTAGTGCATTTTATTATCGTTACTTATCACTGTCGTTGCTTTGCTAACTTATCCTGATATCTCAATAACCCTGTTCTTGTTATTTACTTGAAGATTCTAAACCAAAATTTATAGTTAATTTAACGCCATTAGCATAGCATTAGCGTGTTAGCTTGCTTTCTGTTTACACTGTGGAATATCATCTTGCCTCTAGTTTGTCTTGTGTTCTAACTGTTTCTCTTTTTAAGCGTATATACATATAATATACCTGTATATTAAATGATTTTCAGTCAGGCTTTAGATCAGGTCATAGTACTATTACAGCAGCTATGCTGGTTACAAATTATATAGTTATAAATACCTAGATAGTAAACAACATTGCGCAGCATTATTTGTAGATCTTTCTAAAGCATTTGACTGTGTAGATCATAAACTTTTATTACAGAGATTAAGTTGTATAAGTTTTAGTGAAATGACACTAAATTGGTTCAATAATTATCTAACAGAAAGAACTCAATGTGTCTCAGTCGAAAATTTTATTTCAAATGAATTAAAAACAATAAAAGGTGTTCCACAGGGTTCGATTTTAGCCCCAGTTTTATTTTCTATTTATATTAATGACCTTGGTTGTGGGATAACCTCAGCTAGAATTCATTTATATGCTGATGACACAATTATATACACAGTAGCACATTCAGTGAATCAAGCCATTGAGCTCTTGCAAGAATCCTTCCAGTTATTGCAATTATCATTATCCAACTTAAAACTGGTTTTAAACTCAAAGAAAACGAAATACATGCTTTTTACTCATTGTCGTACTGAAACAGATCATCCTATTTTAACTTTACAAGGAGAATCTATTGAAAGAGTAAATTGTTATAAATACTTGGGCATATGGTTGGATGACAAACTAGGATTTCAGATACATATTGAAAAACTTAAAAAATAAAAAAAAACTTAGATTAAAGTTGGGTTTTCTTTTCCGTTTAAAGAAGTGTTTTCCTTTTAAAGCAAGAAAGAGAATTATACAGAGTTGTTTCCTTTCTGTATTAGATTATGGCGATGTGATCTATATGCATGCAAGTTTATCTTCACTTAAGAAGTTGGACTATGTATACCATGCTGCGTTACGCTTTGTGACGAGTGTCTCTTCACGCACCCATCACTGTATAATGTATGAACTGGTGGGATGGTCCTCTTTGTTTCAAAGAAGGAAAGTGCACATGTTGCTGTTTATTGTTAAGGCATTGTTGGGAAAATTACCTACTTATATCTGTGGTCTTTTATCTTTTTATACTTGTATTTACAGTACCAGATCCTCTGCTAAACTTCTCTTAAATGTTCCAAGAGTACATTCTGAGTTAGGCAAAACTGCCTTCTCTTTTTTTGCTCCTTCGTTATGGAACGAGTTGCAGAGTATTATTATGCTGGAAACACTCCCTTCTGTAAATATTAAAAAAAAAACTTTTATGGTCTACTCTGAAGGAAACATGTACTTGCTATAAGTAAATTACATATTTGTAATCATCTGGATGGAGGGCAACTGATTTTGTTTGTTTTATGTTTTTGAAATTGTTTTATTGTGTAACTTTCTGTGCTGCCATTTTGGCCAGGACTCCCTGGAAGAAGAGATTTTGTATCTCAATGGGACTATCCTGGTAAAATAAAGGAAAAATAAAAATATACTACAATTCATCGAGCAACCTTGGTAAGTCGGAATTGCTCTTCAAACCCGGTGAGTTATGGCTTCTATTCCTATTATTGTTACTTGCACCTCATGTCATATGTTTAGCTTAGCCTTCTCTGTCAGCTGCGAGGGTTTTATATGAGATAAATGCAGGGAAATAGTTAGGCTGACAGAGAAGATCTTAGAATTAGAGTCTCGCATCAAATCTTTATCTGAGGATAGTAAGAGTGTAATGACCATAGAAAACACTTTGGATGTGAGCAACATTAGCGCACACAGCTCGGTTCCGGTTGAAAATCCCCCGCAGCTGGGAAACTTCGTGACTGTGAGACGGCGTAGTCACAGGACAAAACATCACTCAACCATTCCGATTATAGTCTTGAACAGGTTTGCCCCGCTCAGTGACGCACCGACTGAGAAACCTGCTGAAAGTGCCCTAGTTATCGGTGATTCTATTGTTCGGAACGTTAACATAGAGGCACCAGCCACCATAGTCAAATGTTTACCGGGAGCCAGAGCGCCTGACATCAAGTCAAATTTAAATGTGCTGGCTACGGCTAATCGTAAATTCAGTAAGATTGTTATTCACGTCGGCACAAATGATGTTCGACTCCATCAATCGGAGATCACAAAAGATAATATTAAAGAGGTGTGTGAGCTCGCAAGCAAGATGTCAGACACTGTAATATTCTCTGGCCCCCTCACTGCTTATCGTGGTGATGAGATTTATAGCAGATTATCATCACTAAATGGCTGGTTATCTGAGTGGTGCCTGCAGAATGATATAGTTTTTATAAATAACTGGAAGAGTTTTGAGGGCAGACCTGACCTGTTGAAACGAGATGGTCTCCATCCCTCCTGGGCTGGGGCTTCTATCCTGTCTAGAAATATGGCACAAAGTCTTAATAATGCTAATGCTAAAGCTTGACTCGCTGGGGCCCAGGTCAGGGAGCAGACAGAATGGCTTAACCAACTGTCTGCTTGCCATCTCACGTCACCAGAATACACAAAATGTAATCCCTTCTCCCAAACATCATAACATAGATAAAATAATGCGTAAACCTCTTGAAAGTAATTTAATAAACGTTAAACAAATTAAACATGAACAAAATACAGATAATCAACTGTTACGACTCGGATTGCTAAATATTAGATCTCTCTCTAATAAAGCACTTTTTGTTAACGATATGATAACAGATCATAAAATAGACATGCTCTGTTTGACAGAAACATGGCTAAAACCAGATGATTATATTACTTTAAATGAATCTGTCCCCCAAGATTATTATTATAAACACGAGCCTCGTCTAAAAGGCAGAGGGGGAGGTGTTGCAGCACTTTACAATAACTCTTTTAGCATTTCCCAGAAGTCGAACTCTAAATATAATTCTTTTGAAGTCATGGTACTTCATGTTTCAACACCTAATACTACATACATTTAAAAATGTATTCTAGCTATTGTATATAGGCCCCCAGGGCACCACACAGATTTTATTAATGAATTTGGTGGGTTCTTATCAGAACTAGTACTGGCCGCAGATAGACTCCTTGTCGTTGGTGACTTTAACATCCATGTAGATAACGTTACAGATGCCTTAGGAATGGCTTTCAAAGACACTCTTAACTCCATGGGCATTAGTCAACATGTGTCAGGACCCACTCACCTTCGTAATCATACTTTAGATTTAATACTGTCTTACGGTATAAATGTGGACGACGTTAAAATCCTTCAGCAGAGTGAAGACATTTCGGATCATTATCTGGTATTATGTTTACTTCACTGGCCTACGGCTGCAAATAAAACTCATTGTTACAAATACGGTAGAAGAATAACTTCAACTACCAAAGATGCGTTTCTCGCTAATCTGCCTGAATTGTCTCAAATCTCTAGCATGAGAAATAACGCTGAAGATCTTGACATTACCATGGAAAATTTTAACTCCACATTCTCAGAAACGCTAGACACAGTTGCTCATCTACGTTTAAAGAAGATTAAAAATGGCAGCCCACCACTGTGGTATAATGAGCACACTCACGCTCTAAAGAAAGCGGCCCGGAAAATGGAGCGCAACTTTAAGAAAACTAAATTAGAGGTATTTCGTACAGCATGGAAGGATAGTATTCGAAAATACAGGAAAGCCCTAAAAACTTCTAGATCCGCCTACTTTTCATCACTAATAGAACAAAACCAGCACAACCCAAGGTTTTTATTTAACACGGTGGCTAAATTAACAAAAAATAAATCGTCAGTGTCTTCTGATCCTGTATATCAGCATAACAGTGATGAATTTATGAACTACTTCACAAATAAAATCCAAGATGTTGGAGAAAAAATTATAACAATGCAAACAGAAGTGAAACCCGCTGAACAAACTAACTACAGCGCACCTAAGGAGAAAATGCAATTATTTTATACCGTAGATCAAGATGAGCTGTCTAAAATCATTAGATCATCTAAATCAACAACATGCATACTAGACCCTATACCTACAAATCTACTGAAAGAGATGCTCCCAGAAATTATAGATCCTCTTCTTAGTAACTCATCTCTGACATTAGGACATGTGCCTGAAGCATATAAGGTGGCTGTTATAAGGCCTCTTGTCAAAAAAAACCAACTCGACCCTAGAGAACTAGGGAACTACAGGCCTATATCGAATCTACCTTTCATATCTAAAGTTCTGGAAAAAGTAGTTTCAACTCAATTATGCTCCTTCCTCCAAAGGAATGACATCAATGAAGAATTCCAGTCTGGATTTAGAGCATGTCACAGTACAGAGACTGCTTTGAGAGTTACAAATGATCTGCTATTGGCGTCTGACCGAGGTTGTATCTCGTTATTGGTGCTGCTAGACCTTAGTGCTGCATTCGACACCATTGACCATAGCACACTCCTACATAGATTCAAAAATTACGTCGGCATTAAAGGAATAGCTTTGAAATGGTTTAAATCTTATTTATCCAACCGTTTTCAATTTGTAGCAATAAACAATGAGGTGTCACGCAAATCGCAAGTCCAGTACGGTGTACCACAGGGCTCAGTCTTAGGGCCTCTGCTCTTCGCATTATACATGCTACCTCTAGGAGATATAATAAAGCAACACGGAGTTAGCTTTCACTGTTATGCTGAAGATACTCAACTTTATATTTCCTCGAAGCCTCATGAAACACAGCAGTTCCGTCGAATAATGGAATGCATAGTCGATATAAAAAACTGGATGAGTAACAACTTTTTATTACTGAACTCGGACAAAACAGAAGTGTTACTTATTGGACCGAAAACTGCTATAAGTAACAACCAAGAATACTGTTTAACTATTGACGGATGTTCCATAAAACCCTCGTCGTCAGCAAAGAATCTTGGCGTTCTATTCGATAGTAATCTGTCATTTGAGAGCCACGTCGCCAACACCTGTAAAATTGCGTTTTTCCATTTTAAGAATATATCTAAACTACGTCATATGCTGTCAATCTCAGATGCAGAGAAGTTAATTCATGCATTCATGACATCAAGACTAGATTACTGTAATGCACTGTTAGGTGGTTGCCCTGCAGGCTTATTACAAAAACTCCAATTGGTCCAAAACGCGGCAGCTCGAGTTCTTACACGTACAAAAAAGTATGAACATATTAGCCCGGTTCTGTCAACCTTGCACTGGTTACCTATAAAGCATCGCGTTAACTTTAAAATCTTGCTTATTACCTATAAAGCCTTACATGGTTTAGCTCCTCAGTACTTGAATGAACTCCTTTTGTATTACAGTCCTTCACGTGCATTACGCTCTCAGGCGTCCTGTCAGTTGGTAATACCTAGAATTTCAAAATCAAGTGCAGGTGGTAGATCCTTTTCCTATCTAGCGCCTAAACTTTGGAATAGTCTTCCCTGCACTGTCCGGGAGGCAGAGACACTCTGTCAGTTTAAATCTAGACTAAAGACGCATCTTTTTAATCTTGCATACACTACTCTTCCATAATATAAATCCTCTGAGGGTTTAGGCTGCATTAGTTAGATCAACCGGAACCAGGAATACAACTGATGTACTTGTTGCATCAAAGAGTGCAGAACAGTACTCTACTCTCAGCCAGTCTTGTCTCATTGTTCCAAGGTTACCACAGCGAGCAGGATGCAGTTCATGGCCTGACCTGATGGTAGAGCGGAGAATGGGAAGCGGCGACCTGACAAGAGCTGAGATGATAGAGCTGGATAAAGAAGGACGTGGTCACTTGACACGTCTTCACTACAACATTTTAAATGCTATTAGATTATTAATGATAATCTTAAACTATAATTTATTTTATTAGTAAGTTTATTTATTTTTATTTAGCCTTGTTGTGCAAGCTCTCTGGAGCTTGTGCAGAGGCAACATCGTTTGCCAGAGGGGAACTGGAATCCCCTGGTTGGGCCTGGGTTCTCCTGGTTTTTTTTTTCTCAATTGGAGTTTTGGGTTCCTCGCCACCGTTTGCATACTGTTTTGCACTATTTGCCTGGCCGGGGGGGCTGCTTTAGAATTTTAAAGTTTTATAGAACATTTTAAAGAACATTTATATTAAATGTGTGCTTTCACTGTGCGTGCATGCTTGTCTGTGTGTGTGTGTGTTCATGTTTTTATATCCCGGTGGGGACCTAAACCTGAATGCACACCAACACATGGGGTTGTTGTCAACCAAAATTGAGGTCCCCAGGGGCAAAAAAGCTTATACATTGTACAGAACAATATTTTTAAAAAATCTAAAAATGCAAAAAGTTTTCTATGATCTTTAGGTTTAGGGGTTGGGTTAGGGGATAAAATATACAGTTTGTACAGTATAAAAAACATTATGCCTATGGACTGTCCCCACGGAGAGAGCAAACCAGACGTGTGTGTGTGTGTGTGTGTGTGTGTGTGTGTGTGTGTGTGTGTGTCCGTGTGTGTGTCTATGTCTATGTGTGTTAGTACGTGTGCATATTGTGTGTGTGGAGTGTTTTGTATGTGGGTGTGTCTGTCTTCTGTGTTTTCACCTTTTTCTTGTTTTTACAGGTATAACTTTAATTGTTTTGCTTATAGTCAATATGTCTCATGTGCAGCTGCTTTGTAACAATGGAAATTGTAAAAAGCGCTATATAAATAAAGTTGAGTTGATATAAACACAAAATTATGTCCAAATTACCATATTAACAAGAATCCTTGTAAAAGTAGTCCGTTTCGTGAACAAACAGTTGGGAAACAAATGCATGTGCGTTACAGTGTAGAGCGCCAGCTCTTAAAGTGGCAACAGCATAATAAAGAGCTCTGTTTAGAATGTTCATCAAACTAGAGGTCTGCAAGTTTTTCGGGCCCCGTCGGGCTCGGGTTCGGGCTAATGTTTAAGGAATAGCCTCGGGTTCGGGTCGGGTTTGTAACTAAAAAAATATAGGCTAAATACAAAGTTTGCGTGCCGTGTGCTTGTGTGTTTGCTGCATTGTGACCACAAAAAAAAAACATAAACACAAAACAGTTTTTCGCATAAACTGTTCTGCGCACGTCCTCCTGCCTCCCGCTCTCGTCCTCGTTGTCACAACACAGCAGGTGATGGTAAGATGAGTGCGATAAAGCAAAATATTGGTGAGGGAAAACTTATTACAGTTCCAAATGATGCAGGGAAAGCTGCACTCTGGAAGAATTAGGATCTTGTCATTACTGTCAAGACCGGCCCGTAGTGTCCTCAGCATCCCTGTAGCCGCAGCGAGAGAAACTTTAGTGCAGCTGGACTAACTTTTAATCAGAGGAGGACAGCGCTTAAACCATCAACAGTAGTTTTTGTTTTTGAAGTTTGAGTTCCAGAGGGTTCAAAAATGATTTTTGACTTTTACACCTGTTCACCCACAGCAAAGTTTAGTTATTGGTAAGTCTGTGCTATTTCTTATTTTTTCTTGTGTGTTCACTGCTGAGGGGGCCGCATGCCTTGATGAAACTGTGTTTGCCTACATGTAGCTATTTGATTAATTATCATCGCAAGCAATCATAAAATGCAGCATATTTCAACAAAGCTTGCTGTTAAATCAGGTTCAGGCTTAAAATGTAACTGTAATGGTCGGGTCGGGTTAAACGATCTCAGGTAGGGGCCAGGTTCGGGGCTTTCGTTTAAAGCCCGTGCAGACCTCTACATCAAACAACAAAGGACGGGCCCAAAACCACTCACTGATATTAAAGGAATTGTGTTCTCTTATAGGAGTCGTTCACATCAAATAAAGAAATAAAGTAGCTTTAAGAAACGTGCTTTAAATATGGTAAAGTGATGAAAGAGAGTTTACATATACAATAAAAATAATTCAATCATAAACAATGATTTGTATTCATTTCTAATTGATTTATTAATGTATTAAACACATTTGAATGAAGTTTTAGTGATTTTTTTTCTTACCTCACCCCACGACTCTGGTGCTACCAAATTAAGGGCTGTGCCACCTCTCTCAAGTGTTAGTCTAGAGCCCTGTTTTGTGTGTAACCACTCCCACAATCTCTCATTTGTGTATGTATGCGTTTGGCAGGTGAGGTGAAGACACAACTTCATGGACCAACAATAATTCATCATAATCATTAGAATAAAACAGAAGAAGAAACGTTCATACAGAATTTTTCTAAACAGGTACAGCGCTTAACAAATGTATCACGCCACCTGTCACAATAAAGAAAAAACACAAATCTGTCAAAAACTGTCAATGTCATTTACTAGGCAGATAACAAACTAAAAAAGTCTACTTTCTTGTTATTTGAGCAACACATTCAACTTCTCTCAGAAGTCAGAAATGAACATTCATCCATAAAAACGTATTTTACTATTAAAACGGCAAGTAAATAACTGTAATTGGGCATCAAAAAAGTGCTTTACTAGTTTTGATGCCTTTCTTTTGAAACAGTAAATGTATCAATTCTATCATTAGAAACACTAAAGAGCTTACACATACTGCTGTGCTGGATGAAACATGACAGATGAGTTTGATTGATCATCATCAATACACAAACATGATTGAGTGCTGATGATGTAATGAATAAAGTGTTCAGCACTGCACCGCACTGTACTGTATGTGAGCTGTTTTACAGTGTGACTCACAACTATCTGTTTGAAATGTTTCATTGACAAATATCACACAACAGAAACTCCAATAGAACATATGAAGAGACACATTTTGCATTAAATGTACAGAACTCTGATGAGGAGAAGCAGTCAAAATCGTGTCTTTTGCTCATCCTTTCTTCATTAGGAAAGACATTAGGGTTATAGACAGTCTTCCTTGGCGTCTGCTCATGTGAACGGCTTGGACTTTAGAATTAAAAGCTTTTTTTGCCTTGGAAGCTTTAAGGGGCAAAATGAAATGCTTGAGACCATGAGACAATTAACATGTGAAGAACCTGACTGTGCATCCGCATACGATTGTGATTATTAAAACGACACTTGACAACACACCTTACAACCTGCCATCTGACATCACTTCCATTGCGTTTAAAAATAAATACTTGGAAGTGTTGCATTTGTATAACTTTACAAGATAGCTAATGCAAGGTCACTTGTCCAAGTCCGTTGGTCAATAGAAGGGAAATAAGGGGCCTGGAAGAAAGGCGTCTTTGTTCTTTTTGGAAGTACAGAGCTTTAGTCGGCTTTATGCGAGTATAAGAGATCTTTTGAGACAAGGTCAGTGAAATGCTGGCTGAGAACATTGACATTCCATTCCTGCTGCTTCTTAGTGGCATCACGCTTGCCAAGAGACTGATATGAAGTGGATATGTGGCCTTATCTTTTCGACACCATTTTCACTTTTAGCCTTTAAACAAAACGCTCTCGGTTGCCAGTTTATTCAGAAAGATTGGAATGACTTCATCAAGTGGCTTTGTTTTACTGGAAGATGAAACCCTTTTTCAAGACACGATGCATTGCACATGTATTCCAGTGAGGTCTGAGACTGAATCGACCCTTCTGACTGACTGAAATCTCCCGGGTCTCATAGAGGACACAAGGAGAGTTTCGATATTTTTCCTATTTAAAACTGGACTCTTCTATACTTATATCGTGTGCTAAGACCGGCGGAAAATGAAAAGTTATGATTAGGAACTATACTCCCATTCCGGCGTAATAATCAAGGAAGTTTGCTGCCGTAACATGGCCACAGCAGGTGCAGTGATATCACGCAGCGCAGGTGGAAATGTGGAATGTGGAAATGCGCTGCGTGATATCACTGCGCCTGCTGCGGCCATGTTACGGCAGCAAACTTCCTTGATTATTACGCCGGAATGGGAGTATAGTTCCTAATCATATCGGCCTAGAAAATCACAACCTTTCATTTTCCGCCGGTCTTAGCACACGATATAAGTACAGAAGAGTCCAGTTTTAAATAGGAAAAATATCGAAACTCTTTGGTCACTTTTGAACGAGACGCTACTGGTCTAATTGGATTCAATGATCTATGCTAAGCTATGCTAAAAGTGCTATCGCCAGACCTGGAGATCGGCTGAATAGATTCCAAAACGGTAAAACTCAACTTATTAACTCTGGGGGAGTTGCAGAATGAGCCTATTTCCAAAATAAGTGGAGTGTTCCTTTAAGATGTCCCCATCAAAAGACATTTACAAAAGTGATTTTTTTGTCCATAGAAAGCACATTAAATGTAAGTAAAATGTCTACTTTATGGTTTTTTGAAAATAAAATCTCAAAATCTGCTTGAAATAATGTTACATTGTCATTCAGTGTAACACAATATGTACAGTATGTACACATTCAAACAACATGCTTATTCTGACTTGTACATATTAAAATATATAAAAGAATAAGGGAGCATATTACATTTTATTGTGCTTTAAATGAGTAAAACATTCTTATTGACAAATGGGCAAAACCTATAAGATAGTGGCAAATAAAAATAAATGAAAAAATACAACTAATTAGCATTTGGGAAGAAAGTAAGTCTTTTAATCATAAGTCATAATTAGATTTTTGTTGTAAATATGCCTGACAAGATTGTTACACTGAATGACATTTTAGTGGGCGTCTTGTGTAAATCAGGGGAAAACGTATGATAAACAAAAATGCAATTAAATTAAAAAGAGTTTTTGACCCGTGTACATACAGTACAACGGCGTGAAAGAGAAACACTGAATAGTAACATCACTTCAGTGACACTGTACTTGGAGACGTCTCTTTCACACATTCTTGTCTAAATAATCTGCTAACCAACAGTTAACTAATATCTGTGGTCAAAGAGTGAATTTCATTAAACATGTTTTTGCCTTCTGCTTTAAGGACTACTGCCTGTTCTTATCTTATTCAACTGGCATTTTCACAGTAAAATAAAACTGTATGACATTCATGTGCAATGTGCTCGTGTGCATTTTCACAAAAATATTAACACAATGCACATGTTGATTGTTCTGAAATTACATTTCATTTCATGTGAAAAAACATCTCCCATCCACCATTTTATTGTTTTAGTGAAAGCATTTGAGCTGGACATGTTTGATTCATGAATCTGCCCATCAAATGGAGGCTCTATCTGACCCTTTTGTGAAAACACATTGTCTTCATTCTTCATATTCTGAAAGACGCTCAACAAATTCACATGACAGCAAATGAACCGCACGAGTCTGTTTTCTCCACATGTTCTGAATCTTCCGATTTTTGAAGCATGGAGGTCAGCTGCAGAAGCTTTGTGTTTTCTGTAATGTCTTATCGTGTCTCAAACACGTTAAAGATATATTTACTATGATAATAAATCCTTTTAGAGAGTATGTCACACATCACAATAAAAAAGTGGATGTGAGCAGCACCTGATCCTCAATGTTTTAAAACACTTTTATTCCATCAACATCAGGAACCACACCTCCAAAATCAACAAATTCAATAGGAAACACGTCCTGTCTGACAAAATCACAATAGAGGTACTGTGAGCATTGATGTCAACGAACCACACAGATCAGATCAGTGTTAGCATTCAGTCTTGAAGAACATGAAATACAAATCACTCCAGCTGTTCTCTATTGTATCTGGTCTGACAGAAAGACACCACAACTCGTTTCTTAACTTAAAAGTAGACGACAGGCAGCAAGAGGTGGAACTGCTGGTGAATGGATGAAAATCAGTCAGTGTTTGAGAAACAGACGAGTCTAGAAGCCAAAACACAACCGAGACATTGCGAAAGAGAGGGGATTCAAAAGCAGCAGCATGCATAATCCTTTTAGAGACTTAGGCCCAATCCCAATTCTATTTTCTACCCCTTCGCCTACCCCACGCCCCTTCCCCATGCCCCTTGAAACAAAGTGGCAAGGGGAAGGGTTACAAATTTTCCGCTAAGAAATGGGACACCACTACTACACTGGTACACGTCATCATATACGTCGTTGCTAGCTCGTCACGTCAGAGGACATGTGCCGATGCACCGGGTATATGACATAAAAATATATTTTCTAATATCGTGCAATCAGTGCTGTCCGCTAGCAAACTTTAGCGATTTTTTTGCAAACGTTAAAAGAACATCACCGTAAATACTAACACAAGATTGAATGTAACATACATAAAAGGAAAAATTGTCATAAAAATCCTTATTAATGGCAAAAATGACTTACACTTATGGGTCTGCTTGCTCGAGTGAGCAGCCATGTTGGAAATTTCTCTTATCCCTTCGTTTGAAGTGAGGTCCTGAAAAATCTTCGTTTGAAGGGCTATCTGGCCCTTACCCCTCCAACCAAAAGAGAATTGAGACACCCCTTCACGTGAACGCGCCAAACAGAGGGGTAGGGGTAAGTGTAGGGGTAAGGGGAGAATTGGGATTGGGCCTAAATGCCAGACTACAGAAACAGGTTCTGCTCATAAAAAACAGGAGATTGCACAGAATTAAAGATGCCATCCACACTCCTTCTGACCAATTAAAATCTGTATTATCTCATAACCTCCATAAACTCAAGTGAGAGCTGAAAGATGCACCTCACTCAGAGCAAATGGCAACAGCAATCCCTTTAATGCATGGACAACAATTGCTTATTCACCACATCACCATGACAACTCTCACTCACTCACTCACTCACTCACTCACTCACTCACTCACTCACTCACTCACTCACTCACTCTCTCTCTCTCTCTCTCTCTCTCACTCACTCACTCACTCACTCACTCACTCACTCACTCACTCACTCACTCACTCACTCTCTCTCTCTCTCTCTCTCTCTCTCTCACTCTATTTGCAATTCAGTCTTTCTCTCCAGTCTTTTTAACATCAGTGTGACACACAGGCATGTGTTTTAAAATAAAACTGTAAAGCTATTAATTAATGAAAATGAACATGACATAAGTCACTAGCTGTTTATTTAACCTGATGTCATTATTTGAAAGAGTTTATGTTCTAATGTGGATATGCTGCATTATAAATATATGAAAACCCAAGACTTCATCACTGATGCGCGGTCACATTCATTAGGATCAGTTGTTATTATCATCATCATCCAATGATGTCATCACTGTTCATGTAAGATTTTCTTAATGTTTGGATTGCGTTATCACACAATCGTTCATACATGAATCCAGTCATCCACGCGTTAAATGAACGCAACATGTAACGCTCCATCTGTGAGCGACGCGACAAAGCTAGACGAATCAAGGCAGCTTTCCACACTGCGAGGAGCGAGCGGGCGGCGCGTCTCTCAAGGCTGCGGGTAAAATCCTGACGCTCACAGCCCGCGGACGCGACCAAACTAGACGCTCCTCAATCCCTTCACAGCAAACGGGCTTTATGCGTCTCTCAGGGACGCTGCGTTTGACTATTCAAAGACTTTTCTCCGGAACGCGACGCGTGTCATTTCTTCCGGCGATAAGGAGAGCGTTGGAGTTGCCACGCACTGTGGATGATGCGGTGTAACAAGTGCACGAGATGCTCACGCGCATCCGTCGCGCGGTACTTTTTTTCAGTCAGTGGGATTGACGTCGCATGCTTTATATCGCTAATAATAATAACCACTTCGATATCTTTATAAATGACTCACCTGCTGTGATGTAATACGAATTGCCCCATTCCCAGTATTCCCAGTGCCAGCACAAGTGCCCTTCGTGTGTGTGCGCGTTAACGGTAATCCTCACAGTGTGAGCTTATCCAGAGAGCGCGTGCATCCTTCATCCATACGCTCCAGCCACATTAACGTGTTTTCCTGATGATGTGCTCCTGCGTGGTCGTGAGCTCCTCACGCGAGCTAAACGAGTGCGCGCTGCGCGGTCACGCTCGAGTGTTCGGGAACGCTAGCACGGGCGCGGGTAACTAGGAAACCAAAGCGCGCGCGGCGCCCACATAAGGGGTTTGGAGTGTGTTTGAACACTGCTTTCAAGGACATCTCTGTAGCTTCTTTAAAATCGGTTATTCTGCTATTGGGGTGCATTTGTGTAAATGGTATTGTCACTTTTTATGGTGTATTTTTACACAGTGTTTTTAGATGTCGTTTTTTTGGAAAGCCATGAAATATGGCCTAATTGATTCAAATTAAATGCCTTCTTGTGGAATCAGTGGCATTGAACAGCAGGTTCTCACAGTGAAAATTTATTAGCTGTATTCTGTATGTTCTAGTGTCAGAAACTGACCTGTCAAAATCAAACTCACCCTAAAAATATCTATGCTGCTGCTGTGTTTACTGTATTTGATTTTCTTTATGATGAAGAATGATAGAAATCTTCTGGTAAATTTGTTCTGGGTATGTATTGAAGCGAATGCAGCTGCACCCTGGTTTTGTGCAAGGTCATTTTTTTCCATTGACTTACTGTTTTGAAATGTGATGGGCAGTACTCGAATTGAAGCAAGGCTTATGGGGGGTCCCCACCAAAAGACTTGTTTTTGGTGGGGGTTAGTCTCGCAATATACAATTTATACAAAATACACAACATATTTGATCATAATATGCATAATTATATCCTATTTATTAAAAACAGGCTTACATAAAAGAACAGGCGTCTTTTAGTGTATTTTGGATCGAATCAATGCAGGCTAGGTGAACAGAAACGACTTTTGAACAGTAGTGTACGTCCAACACAATAATTCTAACATTATTTACCAATGTAGTAAGTACTATTTTCCCTAAAAACAACTGGATGATTGACACTTTGTGAAAATAATGTTTGTTCCAAAAGAATTGTTTAAATGCAAGAAACTAGTTTATTAGATATTAAAGATATAAATTGTGGGAAGACCGGCTGTCAGTCTGTGCATTAGTGTTGTGGGGATTTTTCAATGATTTCTGTGCAGTTTACTTAGGCTACGTTCAGACTGTCACTTCAAATCTGATTTTTGTGCACGTCCGATATCACCATGTCTAATGAACCTGCTGCTGAAGTGTATGAAGCTGGTATGCGTGGCTTTATTCAGTGCTCGCGTCTCCTCCAGCACACGCCTTATATCTGCAAAGACGTCTGACGTGCTTATGTTTCAACGTGGCGCAAGAACGTAACGTAAGACAAAAGCTACTCAAATCCGATCTGAGCGGTCAGACTGAAACGGATGAAAAGGTTCATTAGACATGGTAATACAGTGCAGTATGGAAGCCGTTTCCGCCAGGGTTGGGAATTTTTTAAGATTTTATAAGTCATTATTATGATTTAGTATCTCATAATAATGAGAAACTAAGTCGAAATTTCGACTTAGTAACTCATAATAATGACTTAGTATCTCATAATAATGACTTAATAACTCATAATAATGACTTAGTAACTCATAATAATGAGAAAGTCGAAATTTCGACTTAGTAACTCATAATAATGATTTAGTATCTCATAATAATGACTTAATAACTCATAATAATGACTTAGTAACTCATAATAATGACAAACTAAGTCGAAATTTCGACTTAGTATCTCATAACAATGACTTAGTATCTCATAATAATGATTTAGTATCTCATAATATGACTTAGTATCTCAAAATAATGACTTAGTAACTCATAATAATGAGAAACTATCTCATGAAAATGAGATACTGAGTCTAAATTTTACTTACTAAATCATTATTTTGAGAAACTTTCTCATACTGACTTTCTCGTAATATTGGCTTAATCTGCACATACACATGTCTGCTATGCTAATATGTGCTTTTGATCGTATGTCCTTATGTTTTATGTGCAGTCTGCTTGATCAGCATTGTGGTGATTCATGGATTTTAGACACATAGAGCAATATTTCAGACAGGGCCTTGCAAATCGTGAAATTCTTACTCTACTGGAGAATGTTCATGGTGTTAAAATTAGCCATGGAACTCTTGAGCGACTTTTGAGCAAACACCAGCTTTGGAGGAGGAAGAACAAGACTGCTGAAGCTGAGGTGGCAGCTTTTATACAAGAACAATTACAGACAGTAATTGGCAGTCAGGGCAGGGCAGGGCAGTCACACGGTTACAGGTGGATGTACCAGAAATTCTAGCTCAATGGAATAATCACCGACAGAGAGACTGTACGAATTATTTTACGGTTGCTAGGATGCCGTTGATCACCCTATTGACAATGGGGTGCAGTTTAGCATTGTGAAAAAGAGTTACCATAGTAACCAAGTTTAATGGAATGTTTTTAAAAAGAAGACCTGACAATTAAAAAACATTGATAGAAAGTCCTTGTAAAATTCTACTTACACAAGTATTAGGCTTTAGTGAAAAAATTAAAAGCACCTGCATGCCATCCTAATAATGTTGTAGTAGCACAATAAAAGTAACATCACACTTTAGAATAAGGAGCAATTCTCACTAACTATTAACTACAATTTTTGCCTCAATAAACTCCTAATTACTGCTTATGAGGTAGTTTAGGTATGTTTAGGTATTGGGTAGGATTAAGGGATGTAGAGTAAGGCAATGCAGAATAAAGCATTATTATGTGCTTTACACATAGGCTACTAATATACAACCAATATGTATGTTAATAAGCAAGTAGTTAATTATGAATTTGTGTACCTTAATATAAAGTGTAACCTGTTACAAAAGTTGTAGTTAATAGTTAGTGAGAATTGCTCAAAAGTCGCTCAAGAGTTCCATGGCTAATTTTAAGACCATGAACATTCTCCAGTAGAGTAAGAATTTCACGATTCGCAAGGCCCTGTCTGAAATATTTCTCTATGTGTCTAAATTCCATGAATCACCACAATGCTGATCAAGCAGACTGCACATAAAACATAAGGACATACGATCAAAAGCACATAGCAGCATAGCAGACATGTGTATGTGCAGATTAAGCCAATATTACGAGAAAGTCAGTATGAGAAAGTTTCTCAAAATAATGATTTAGTAAGTCAAAATTTAGACTCAGTATCTCATTTTTATGAGATAGTTTCTCATTATTATGAGTTACTAAGTTGACATTTCGACTTAGTTTCTCATTATTATGAGATACTAAGTCATTATTATGAGTTAGTTTCTCATTATTATGAGATACTAAGTCATTATTATGAGATACTAATTCATTATTATGAGTTACTAATTCATTATTATGAGTTACTAATTCATTATTATGAGATACTAAGTCATTATTATGAGATACTAAGTCATTATTATGAGATACTAAGTCATTATTATGAGTTACTAAGTCATTATTATGAGATACTAAGTCATTATTATGAGATACTAAGTCATTATTATGAGTTACTAAGTCATTATTATGAGATA
The DNA here is from genome assembly GCF_024868665.1 of Triplophysa rosa. Classification (NCBI taxonomy): domain Eukaryota; kingdom Metazoa; phylum Chordata; class Actinopteri; order Cypriniformes; family Nemacheilidae; genus Triplophysa; species Triplophysa rosa. The sequence continues at coordinate 752,603 of NC_079902.1, read as the reverse complement.
CTAAGTCATTATTATGAGATACTAAGTCATTATTATGAGATACTAAGTCATTATTATGAGATACTAAGTCATTATTATGAGATACTAAGTCATTATTATGAGATACTAAGTCATTATTATGAGATACTAAGTCATTATTATGAGATACTAAGTCATTATTATGAGATACTAAGTCATTATTATGAGATACTAAGTCATTATTATGAGATACTAAGTCATTATTATGAGATACTAAGTCATTATTATGAGATACTAAGTCATTATTATGAGATACTAAGTCATTATTATGAGATACTAAGTCATTATTATGAGATACTAAGTCATTATTATGAGATACTAAGTCATTATTATGAGATACTAAGTCATTATTATGAGATACTAAGTCATTATTATGAGATACTAAGTCATTATTATGAGATACTAAGTCATTATTATGAGATACTAAGTCATTATTATGAGATACTAAGTCATTATTATGAGATACTAAGTCATTATTATGAGATACTAAGTCATTATTATGAGATACTAAGTCATTATTATGAGATACTAAGTCATTATTATGAGATACTAAGTCATTATTATGAGATACTAAGTCATTATTATGAGATACTAAGTCATTATTATGAGATACTAAGTCATTATTATGAGATACTAAGTCATTATTATGAGATACTAAGTCATTATTATGAGTTATTAAGTCAAAATTTCGACTTAGTTTCTCATTATTTTGAAAAAAATTCCCAACCCTGGCAGAAACGGGCTTCCATAGTGCAGCGGCTACACACCATCATATTGCAAGAAAAATGTCGACTGTACACAGCGCTGCTCAGATTGATCGGTGTATGACATCACCATACTGCGAGAGCGACACACAGAGCAGTGTGCTGTGGAATCGCTCTCGCGGTATTGCAATGTCATACACCGATCGGTCTGCACAGCGACGCATGAAATTCAACACTCCATGTCATTGCCATAGAAGCCAAATGAGATATGGCAAAAAATTAGAGAGGTCTGAACAGTTGCTATACACAGTGTAGACAATCAATAATTTCATTTAGATTTCAATCGGATATGCACAAAAATTGGATTTGAGGTGACAGTCTGAACGATAGCCTGAAACAGATTTGTAAAAATCGGATTTCATGTGATTTTTTGCTGTTCACACTCGCTAAATATGATCGGATTTCAATCGGATATGCCCAATAATCGGATTTGAAGTGACAGTCTGAACGTAGCCATAGTTACGTCCAGTAGGTGGCGGCAAGGGACTGTTATGAGTGAGTCAGACTATTCAACCATTTCAGTCCTAAAATATGCTTTATTCAAGAACTAACTAGGGCAGGGGTCACCAACACGGTGCCCGCGGGCACCAGGTCGCCCCCAAGGACCACATGAGTCGCCCGCAGGCCTGTTCTAAAAATAGCACTTGTGAGCTGCATCTGAAATTAAATTTTATTCTGTTGCTATTCTTTTTTAATCACACTTGCATTTATATATATTCAAAAATGACAATATCTTAAAAATATGTTCATTATACATGAGTTTAGATAAGTTTAGGTGAACTCTGACCTACTCTAGTTCAAAAGTATTTTGCGCGAGACAAAACCAGTGCTCGTGGAGAGTAAGCTAGCGGGCGCGCGACGAAGATGGTAGCTGAATGCAGTTTCTTGCCCCAAAAACATGACAGAAAAAGGAAGAAAACTTATCACTTTCACAACGAATGGGAGGAGGAATTCTTTTTTACGACTGTGAAAGAAACCTGCGTGTGTCTCATTTGCGGGGCGACTGTGGCGACGGCAAAGTGGCACAATGTGGAGAGACACTTCACTACGTGTCACAAAAGCTACCATGCGAACTACCCACCGGGAAGTGCACTACGGACAGAAAAAGCCTGTGAGCTAAAGGCAGCTTTGGGTAAGCAACAGTCTTTTTTCACGAGGCCGGCGAAAAAGTCACAAAAAGCAACCGAAGCCTCGTTTAGAGCTACACATTTTCTGATCAAGAAGAAGAAGGCATTTTCAGACGGAGAAGTTTTCAAAGAAGCAATGATGATAACTGCTAACACTGTACTTAAAGACGAGAAAAATGGAACCGATCTAATCTCCACTCTCTCTGACGTCCAACTGGGTGCATCTACGATGGCTAGACGAGTGTCAGATATGTCTGGTAATTTGGCCGATCAGCTGGACCGGGATCTGGCAGAGTGCAGCTGGTTTAGCATCCAGTGCGACGAGTCCGTGGACAGCAGCAGTACAGCGCAGCTGTTAGTTTTTATCTGGATGGTGTTTGAAGATTTCTCCACAAGAGAAGAACTGCTGACACTACTGCCATTAAAGACAACTACGAGGGGAGTTGACATTTATAACACGGTGAAGGAGTTTTTCGTGCAGAAAAAGGTACCATTGGAAAAGCTGGTAGCGGTGACTACAGATGGGGCTCCTGCTATGATCGGCCGACATACAGGTTTCATCGCTCACTGTAAAAGTGACCCAGACTTCTCAAAATTTCTGCATTATCACTGCATCATTCACCAGCAGGCGTTGTGTGCAAAAGTGATCGGCTTTGGACACGTGATGACTCCCGTTGTAAAAATCATAAACGACATCCGCTCCAAAGCAAAACAACACAGGATTTTCAAGGTGCTATTGGAGGAGATGTCAGCTGAATATGGTGACCTGCTGCTACACACAGAAATCCGATGGCTCAGCAGAGGACGAGTTTTACTTCGTTTTTTGTCACTTTTGGGTGAAATAAAAGAGTTCAAGCAGTCCAAAGGCGAAGACGTCTCACTGCTAGAGGACACAGAGTGGACACTTGACCTTGCATTTTTGACGGACATTACTGGGAAACTAAACGACTTGAACTGCCAGCTGCAAGGCAAAGGTAAGACTGTTGTTGATATGATAAGTGCTTTAAATGCATTTAAAGCCAAGATGAACATTTTCTCTTTGGATTTACAGAGAAAAAAGGTGCTGCACTTTCCCTCTGTGCAGTCGGTGCTGAAAGACAATGCTTCTGCATCTGAGACATTTGACAAAGTTGCAGAAAAGTACTGTGAAGTCATAAACAGACTTGGGCAAGAGTTTGAGAATAGGTTTTGTGACCTTCATCAGCTTGAGCCATGTGTGTCGTTCATTTCCAATCCTTTCATGAATGTGGACACAACATGGTTTGCTGAGCAACTAAGTGCAACGTTCAACTTGGATGGTGGACAGGTGGAGATTGAAATCATAACATTGCAGAATGAGCTCCACCTCAAAGCCTACCAGGCTGCACCAAACTTTTGGTCCCTTGTTGACACAGAGAAGTGTATGAAATGTAGTGATGTAAGTCATCATCTAAAAATGTAACAATTACTGAGATTAAAGTGCTGAATATTGATATCTGTTTCCCTCCTTATTGTCATTGTTGCTAATTATTGTGAGAAATCATTTACGTGATTAGTGTCTTCACATAGATGAGTATTATTAATAATGTATAACTAAAGGCAAACTGAGCAAATTTGTTATTTCAGAAGAGCGTATCAAACTGGTAGCCCTTCGTATGACTCGGTACCCATGAAGTAGCTCTCAGTTTCAAAATGGTTGGTGACCCCTGAACTAGGGTTATCAATATGTCAATCATAGCCCGAAACTTTGCAGCGTGTATGTGGCCGCTGGTCTTAGCAGCATGAAAAACAAGTTTTATATAATTCTGAATGGACTAACTTATATATAGCACAGAAACCGCACAACGAGCACTCCCTTTATAATTACTAAAAAGCTGTCACTCATCTTCATCCAGATCTCTAGCACCCCAGAACCAGACATAATAATATGTACACAAGGAATACAAGCCCCGACATGCGGTTGATAAATATAGTGGAAAGATATAGAGAGAGAGAAAATGACCCCTCAAAAAAGTAGAAGCTTCCTCTTCCCGACTTCGAGTGGAGGTTTATTATTCTCCATCTCTTATCTGAAGTGAGCTCCACTGGAGTGACGCCAATCAAGCAGTCATGTCAATGATGTCCTGCGCTTAGCGGTCTTTAGACGTGGGGCGGGGTGTTTAAAATTTTAAGAGACATGACAACTAGCCCATAAACAAACTTAAAATAAATTATTGTAAATAATTAATTCACGAAATTTACCATATCCATTGCATGAATTTAATCACATTTGTCATTATTATTTTTACTCAAATAAAAATATCTGAGGAACCCCCTAAGTCAATTTTTTACTTCTTAAGGGGGTTCCCGGATCCCCCAGTCCCCCTTCAATTCAAGCACTAGTGATGGGAATTTCCCAGAATGCTCAGATTGCTCACACATTCAAATGGTCAGAGGCAGTCGGACTCAGTGACCGGTCAAGCAGCTGGGACAGTCGACCACTTTCTCAGTGTGCAAACTTTCATCGCTAAAGTGGAGCTTTCCTTTCAAAACGACTGCAGCCACTTACGGTGCATTTGTCACCGGTTCTACATCAGAGAGCTATTATGTATGTTTGGGCATATTTTCTTCCCTTATTTGCGATCCGCTGGTCTTCTTTGTATGATTTCAAGCTGTCTGTGTATCTGTCGAGCGCTGCGGGGTTGGAAAAGAGGCTGTGCCAAAGGTGACGCCACGGGATTTTGTTGATTCAAAGCAACAATCAAACAAGTCATTCTAGCACACGGAACCCAACGCAGTAGATTTTCTCTCTCTAAATCTTGAGGCGTACACAGCGCCGTATGTGTGGAAAGGGTTACTCGTCTCTCCCTTCTTCTAAAAAGAGGAATTAGAGCATTAGATCCCAAGTGCTTTCTATCCTCTCGGCCTCTTCGAGTGTGTTTAATGACAGCTGGGAATTCGCTCGGCCCAGCCCCTTTACAGCGAGAGCTAATTAGCAGCTTTCCTCCTGTCTGTGATGCCACCAGATGGATTCCCAGAATGCGACCTGCCGATGTCAGCGAGCGAGGCCTTCGCAGGTGGATCCAGCAGACCGAGGGAATTGTGGTGGGACCGGCCAAAACGAACTTCTGCACTGCCCTCCCTCACGCACCAAATCTCGCCGTCTGTTTTATTTTTTTCTAAACGCTGTATCGCGGGGAGGAGATTTATGTCTACTGCCAGTAATTGCTTTACAGGTAATTAGGAGCGTGTAACTAAATGTGGATCAATGCATATTTAATGAAGGTCTATTAGTCTTTTGTTCCACCTGTTAAAACCGGTGAGTGTTCATCTTGTGCTTGTGGAAGCAAACGTCCCTATTCTGTTTTATAGTGACCTCAAGAAACTCTTCATCTTCATTGTTCGCCATGGTATGATTGATAGCACAGATTGTGTTTCTTTTCTAAAATATCAGATTCCTCAGACTTTGGCGCTGAAACGGGGACCTGAGCCACTCATCTAGAGATGACACCATCCTAGAGATTTAGGGATGAGCAACCACCTGGAACACATGGCCGAAAATGTCAAAATCACCCAGAACCCCACACAAAAACGACCAGCTAATGATCCACAGCATTGTGACGGTGAGGTTCACACGTAGTGTTCTCGGATCCAGTGCAGTGAGAGCAACATCTTCAGAAGCACCCATGCAGGTAAGTTTGTGCTTAGTTTGAGCAAACTCTGAGTTTTCAGGATCAAGAAAGTGGATTGGTTTAAAACAGTGTTCAGTTGAGAAAGAAAGTTGGCAACCAGCATCATGAAACAGATGAACCCAAATGAACCTGGTTTGGCTTTATCAGGTTTTGTCAACTCGAAACTCTGCATGAGTTTGTTCATCTCGCTTTATGCTCAAGACCACAGAAGTGCCTAAAAATCCAAACACATAATAAAATGTGGGTTTTGAACATGACCGCTAATGTTATGTTGAGAGTTTTGATGCCAAAACACAGTTTTGACTGAATATACAGCTTTTAATTGGCCTTTAATCCTCATTTCTGCATGTATTGAGATCAGTCCAGTCCAGTGCATGTTAAACAAAAGCTGAAACCTCAAGAGCAACAGAAAGTCACCCAACAGAATCGAGAAAGGATTATTTCCACTTATTGTGTTAATGTCTCATTTATTTTTATAAACATATTATTTTTCTGGAATTTGGGAGAAATGTTGTCAGAATGAAACAAACATCATAACTTTACCCGATCATCTCTGCTCTCAGTTGAGGTTAGTGTTTTACAGGAGACTGTTCATTTAGCCTAAGTGGGTTACGAGTAAATTCAGATTCTAGAGGAACATCAAAGACTTTAAAGGTGGGGTGGTTGATTTGTAAAGGTGCTAACTTTAGCCTACTAGCACTGAAATTATAATCCCACCCTCTATGCGATTGGCCGGTCAAAACCACGCCTCCTCCAAACACATGAATGCATTTCGTAAATCCACGTAACGAATTACAAACTAAATCCATTCAGTTCTTCTGGAAGCATGTACATTCCTGTCCAAAAGAAAGAGAGCAACCATGGTAACGTCTCTCAGAGCCTCTGCCTGCCAGAGCGGTCTCCATCGTGTAAAAGCTGAACCGATGTTAATTCCAGCTTTTCCTCTTTCACGATCCAGACGTTTTTTCCTTAAAAAAACGGACTTTCGTTTTGTAGATTTACTTGTTGTCGGTTCCGCAGGGAAGTTTAATTGTTGCTAATTGTCCGCCATTCTCCCTACATTGACACAGCGGATGTGCGTGAGCGCGTAATGACGTATGACGTCTGCGTGAACAGGGTGCGCAGTGGGATGCAAAATACGTTGGCTGAAAATGTACACATGACCAGTCACAGCGTTCGGCCAGAACGTTTTGATTGGGCAAACGTTTTTTGATTCTCCTTTCACAGACGAAATAGTACTGTGAAAACATTATTTGACCACTATACTTCTTGATTGCTATCAGGATGTAAAGAGATTTCCAACCAGCATGACAAAAAATGTTTCTGGACAGGATCACCCACCATGCCTTTAATGAATTATTAATTATAGTCTAGGAAAGAATTTTGAAAGTAGCAAACAAAAGGTGAGATGGAAACATGCCAAAGATGAATGAATCATAACATAGGAGGCATAAAGAACTACACATCAACAGCACTTGAAGAAATAATGTGGCAACATTACACCTCCGTATACATGCCATAGTTTCATCTAAATCTAAGACATTTCATAATGTTTATGAGCTGTGTTTTTACTGGGATTCAGTCGGCGTGAGTGGTCTGTTTGTGCTCTTTATAAATGCTGAATGTGACAGACCCTGCAGTATAACTCAATATGAAGGCATTATTTTACAGTACATGATTCCTGTGAGCGTAAAGTCAAAGGCGTCCCAGCCCGTCAATCTGTTGAGCTGCGGAGGAGTCGGCATGTGTACATTTATCATCATCACAGACTGCAGCTTTATTTCTCCAGCGTCCCCAGGAACAGAAGTTTCAGACTCTCCCACCTGCAAAGCCTCCATCTGCTGCGTTCATCACAGCCATAGCGAGAGAACAAGAGAGGAAGGAGACGCTAACACAACGCCGGAGCTCCTGCCGCCCTGCAGCTTCACACTCACACACGACGCGTGTCAGGATGTTATTTGGCAGAATATCATGAGGTATTCGCTTTTATTTAAAGCTAAATGTATTTGGCTTAATGTAAACAAAACCATCCCAGCATAGTGCCTATCACTTTCCCAGAAATGGTGGCTCTCTGTCACATGACACTGCATCAACCAATGGTGTGACTGTCTGTCTGTCCAATGAGTGGCAGACAAAGAAGTGTTCCAAACTATAAACACAACACTATGTTAAAAGAACCACACATTTCTGTGAAAAAAAAGAATCAAATGGAAAATATGTTCTTGCAATGCTTATTTTTCTGATCATTTCATTTTAAGAAGTGTTTCATGTTTTGGAGAAATCATGTAAAATGTGGGACAACATATTTCATAAATATTAAGTTTTTAAAATGTTTTTAATTTAAAACCGGGCTTTTTATCACAATTAATTCAATGTAGATACCCGTTCTGTCAATATGTTAATACTGTTGATTTGATAAGATTCATTGGAGAATGTGACAGATCATTTGATGTATATTTGAAACTTGCTACTTTTCACGTTAGGTCTGTTGTGTCCAACTGCCTAATGCAAACCTGTAACAGCGAGCATCTAAAGGGATCTTTAGAGAGGTAAACATCTGCCCTGCTTTGACTTTTATATCCACTGAGTGGAGAGAGTTCCCTACGAACAGAAAACACAGAATAGTTGACATACAAACGTGTCTCAGCTGTGAGTTCTGCTCTGTATGATAACATACAGTATGTAAAGGGCAGAAAGTAATCTTACACATGGTGCACAGAATTTTGGAGCAGGAGACGTGTAATAGGAAATCCTTTACTGCTTCAAAACCAATCAGATTATGATCTGAAGTCGTTTCTCACTTCTCTGTCAGAGCTGCTGGAAAACGTTTGACAAGGAGCATATTCCCGCCTTGGACAGCAACAATAATGAAAAAGTGAGAAGCATGTCTTTTTCTTCATCCACTGATAAATAATGCACAGGAATCACATGAATAATTTTTCCTCCTAATGGATATTGCTTGCTCGGAAAGGATTTCCAGGCCCAGATTTAAAAAATTCAGTATGTGAAATGATGCATTACTATGTGACAAAGTGATTTTGGGGGGTAATGGGAGAATGGTGCAAATGCATCAGGGACCATCTGCAGGAGTTTCTGAAGGCCCACTCTGATTGGCTGAGAGGCTTTGACATACACTAACACATCTCGGCCAAATCCTTCCTTCCCTGTAAGAGGTGTCTGGCAGTTGTGCTAGCAGCCTCATCTGATGGCACTTTGGGCATTTGTTTATGTTAGCCCACCAAAATCCAGCCCCATTGTAGCAAACCTTTCTCCATCATGGCAGTTAGAGAGAGGCACAGCGTAAACCTGCAGCCCTGGAGTGCATTACTGAGTGCTGTTCACTACACCGGTGATCTGGGCCCGTATTCACAAAACATTTGATCTTAACATTAAGAGCTCTCCAAAACAGCAGTAAAAGTTTTTAGTTCAGAGTTTCCACTTAAAACCTCTTCACAACGCTGCTGAGAGCAACTTTTACTAAGGAACAGAAAGAAATGTTAAGCTAAGAGAAAGGGCGGGGTTGACCTCGTTGCTATGGATGATGTCAGCAAGTTTACTGACTATGACCACAGTGATTGGCTGATAGAGGATGGGTCTCTCTGGCAGTCATTTAATCATAGAAGTATTATAGTATAGGGGTCTCATGCTGACATATTTAAAGTAAGATCTTAAAACAAAAATGTAGTCATATTCAAATAAAATGTTTTAATATTTATTGCCGTATTCAAATCAAGATGATAAAATATACACTAAATTACTAATTCAACAAGTGAAGAGTTCATTTACAAGAACAGATAACTCTTTTTTTTTTTCAAAATGCAAGTTTTTATTGTGCATTCCAATTAATATTAATCAAATGTTTGTTTTTTTATTGTTTTTTATTAAGTAACAATAACTTTAAAAAATACAGCTAACAAATACAACAAAACACAATAAACAACATGATTTTTGAATTATTTTAAAAAAGGATTTATCTTGTGCAAATAAACTATATGTTCATATAAAGTAAATGTTCAGCTAATTGTAAGCATGTTGCCCGTCTCATAAACAGTTAGCAGATATTAGTAGTCTTTATGGTTGAGCTCATTGTCATGAAATCTTTCTCAAATGTTTAAGTTTCAAGGTAGACTGCCGGTGTTACAGCCATTTTAGGATTGTTGTGAGTTGGTCTTAGTGACTTAGGAGTCCTAAAATTAGGACAGACACGCCCATTATTTTTAAGAGTTTCTCCGAAATCAGCAAGTTAGGAGCTGCTTTTAGCCTTAAGATGTATTGTGAATACGGGCCCTGATCTGACATCACATAACTGCTGGTACTGCTGTCACATCTTACATTTACACTTAAATGTGCTTTGTTGGGCTGGTTGGAGTGCTAAAACTACACACGTAACATTTCAATTCCAAGTGAAATCAAAACAGTCCCTTTACACGTTTTGTGGTGAACAGTCAATCTGTGCAGGTCAGTCCACACACACGCACACACGCACGCATGCACGCACACACGCACACACACGCACACACACACACGCACACACGCACACGCACACGCACACGCACACACACACACACACACACACACACACACACACACACACACACACATCGCTTTGGTTGACTATCTCCGTGGGGACAGTCCATAGGCGTAATGTTTTTATACTGTACAAACTGTATATTCTATCCCCTATCCCTAACCCTATCCCTAAACCTAAAGATCATAGAACACTTTTTGCATTTTTAGATTTGTAAAAAATATTGTTCTGTACAATTTATTAGCTTTTTTGCCCATGAGGACCTCAATTTTGGTCCCCACGGTGACACGAGTCCCCATGTGTTGGTGTGTATTCAGGTTTAGGTCCCCACCGGGATATACAAACATGAACACACACACACACACACACGCACGCACGCACGCACGCACGCACGCACACACACACACACACACACACATGTCTGGTTTATTATCCCATGGGGACAGTCCATAGGCGTAATGAGTTGTATACTGTACAAACTGTATATTCTATCCCCTATCCCTAACCCAACCCCTAAACCTAAAGATCATAGAATACTTTTTGCATTTTTAGATTTTTAAATAATATAGTTCTGTACAATTTATAAGCTTTTTTGCCCATGGGGACCTCAATTTTGGTCCCCACGGTGACACAAGTCCCCATGTGTTGGTGTGCATTCAGGTTTATGTCCCCACTAACATATACAAACATGAACACACACACACACACACACACAACATATCTTTGATCTTTCATGAAAATCTGAAACCATTTTTTCTGCTGTGAAGTGCTGATTCTTCTCTGATGACATCTGTTAACTCCTCCCCTCCAACTGTCAGTCTGAATGAACATCCAATCAATTCACAGAGGAAAACACAAGCCACTCCCTCTATTTGTATCATTCACTTTTCTGTCACAGTTCTGAAGTGAAGTCGATCATGAGTTCCCCTTCATATCGACAACTCATTCAGTCGAAACTGAAACATCATTGATGTTGTGCCGTGCTAAACTAAACACACTGTGGTGGGTCACTTAATGTTTCAGACAGACATTTCTGTATACTTAGTTGGTTGTCGGGCAAAATATGAGCAAAATTGATTATGAAATAGAGTTTGGATTAGGATGGCAGAAAAAAAAACACATATAGTAACCATAACTCATGTTACACAAAGACTCAAAACACAGAATGCTCAGTGATGTAAAGATATATTTATCCAACACTACTTGACTTAAACCATCACAATAGCACATGGATTATTACAGATCATTACACCAGTAAGAAAGCACGCAGGTCATTTTAAATCATTGACATAAAGCCATTCAGCGTGCAATAGAGCAGCAGCCACAGCCTCTTTCCACCCACCTCCTATACAATATGCATATGCTATCAAAGTAAAAAAAATCTGCCATGAAAGATTAATAAGCAGAGGGACGGAGAAAGGCTTGAGAGAGAAGGTGATTCGCTGAAGGCAGCATGGAATTGTTTTAAAAAGAGCATCAAGCATCGCCTTTAAAATAAATACATGAATAAACATCATTTGTAATGCATTGTAATGCAAAACATCATGCATGCAAAAGACGTGCTCTGCTTTCTATGTGCATCACTTTGATCTAAATCACAGAGAGCAAACAAACCACTGGCTTCCGAGAATCGTTAAAAAAATGAAGCATAAGATCTATTTATGTCATATAAAGCCAAAAACAAAAAGATGAGTAACATTAAAGATAGACTGTGAAACTGCTTGAACTTTGACTTGTTCAATTCAGATCATCTCTGCGTGTAATCATAAAGTTCAGATCGTTTGGTTAAAGCGTTGTTTTGGGGTTATCGCTGGCATATTTCTACTAGCTTTCACATGCATCCAATCGAAATTAGGAGTTGTAGCCCACAGCAATAATTATGTAAAGTCCAGGTCCCGCCTACAATGAACCTATTTTAAAACCAGATTGCCCCCTGAATTACCTTCAGCAACCCAGACAGCATCACGCCGTCGCTCCTTACCAGAGCTCTTGTTGCTAGGCAACTGAAGATACTCACCGTGGACCATCTGAACTGATGCTCCTGTTCAGAGAAGACTCTATTTAATGGCCTATAGAAGCAATATGAATTGTAAACTCCATGTAGTACAGAAAATTGTATGCTTTTAAACGACTTTCTAATGGTCTGCTCCAGTGCAGAGCTGGATTGAATGTAAAGACATAAGAGTGTAGGCACACTGATATAATCATTGATTAATGAGGTCGTCTGCTGAGACAAATGACATCTCTTTAAGATCTCTCACACTGTACAGTATATGTCTCCACCCGAGTTTTAGACGACGTGCTCACTTCAACACACACAATCTAATGAACAGGTTTCAGGAGAGTAATCTCAAAGCTTGCTAAATGATACTAAACACTTAGGATTTAGGATATTTGCCACCTCCGTCTGAAAGTCATTTCTGGAACTGCATTCTTTTAATGTTACTAAAGACTTCTAACGTTATTTCTGTTATCTCCAGGTTTGAGATCCGAGGTGTCTGCCTTAAATGAGACATGACTCCATTTAGTCTTCAGAGCGGTGAAAGAACACTTCAGTTTTCCTCTGGATCAATACTGTATGAAATAACATCATGCAGCAGCATGTCAGGAAAGCCATGGAAGTCTTTGATGGCGTGAATGCTTCAGGGTGAATTCAAAACAGCATTCATGCACCATATAATAACATCATCACATGTTTCAATCACACTCAAACACTGAAATGTAGATCAGTTTCAGACAGTATATTTCATATTTCGTATTGATGTGTGAATGTTTTTGACTTTTTATTTTGTAGTTCTGCTTTTTTGACTATGAACCTCCAGTATGAGTTTACGTTTATTTCGCAGCTGCATTCGCTCTGCCTCTCTCCTTATCTCTCCTTTCATCCCTTGCTTCTCTCCATTGACAGCACCGGCTCGTTAGGCTGTCCTCACTCTCTTGAATACCTGTCATCACACCCATCTGCCGCCATCCATCCCTTTTGTTATTTCTCTCGTGAAACTCCAGTATGTCAGTTTCCCCCGTCAACGCAATCGCAAATGAACCGAGGGCGAGCGAGCACGAACAGCCCTGGGAACCCTGAAACTCTTGGTAACGTTACCCAAATGTTGAGGTCTTCTTGCATTTGGCACCGTGGTTAGAAAATCAGTACATACTATCCTGTTATCAAGCTGTTCTGCAATCATCTGCCACACTCTCTCTTTATAATCTGTTTTTGTAATCCGCACTTTGTTTCTCATACAGTACTTTGTGCTGCGAGACGAAGTGGACTCACCCACGTCATCCTCGCTTGTACGGTGTCTCTGAATTGTCAAATCACCTCTCAAATCGACCCGGTCCGAATTTTTTATGACGGACGAAAATATCGAAGGCAGTGTGTAAATGTGATTGACACAACGTGACGTCGTATTTTTTTTTTTTCGCGCAAAAATTTCGGACGCAAATTTCGGACTCAATGTGCAATGACCTTTAGAGAGCGAGGGCATCCCATTTCAGTTGCTTTGATTCCTCAGTCCTCATGTCTTTTCCTCACATCCGTGAGTCGTACACCTTCAGATTGAAAGATTTTTACGAGCATGAGAAACATTTTTGTCAAGTGATCACAAACCGGTAGTGTATACAAAACAAATATTTGATATGGTGCAGAATGCTGCTTGCAGGCGTGCTGTTGTCAAGATAACATTTAAGAAAGCCTGAGAAAGAGAGAGTTGTGACACTCCCATAAACCTCCATTGGATGAAAGAACTGCGAAGTAACTCGTGTCATGGAGGGCTCTGTAGTTCCAAACATTGAAACACATTCATTGCACTGTTTCCGAAACATATTTCTTGATAAGTTGATTAAATTCCTGCTCCAAAAATTAAATTTTGAATAGCTTGCTGAATTCTTATATCTTCTTTGCAGTTAGAGTAGCTAACATGAGTAACACTTCACCACTGACAATGAAAACCCCATCTATTTAGAATACCTAGAGAATCTATCCATAGAAACATATAGAATGCATGAATACTGTTAATATATTGCACATTATACATTCTTCCTAGTCAAAGTAAACACACAAAACAGATTAAAACTGTCTCTTCAGACAAAATGTTACTATGAATGTAATCAACATAATAATCTGCTCATATAATGTGTTGTTATTTAGGGAAAATTGCTGCAAAAACAGTTGCTTCCACTGTCTGTCGCGCTTCAACCCGTTCAAACAGACTGACAGCCAGGAGCTACTGAGAGCTCCATCAACCACGTGACAGCGAGATCGAAGCGTGTCACTACTCTCTCTTTCATTGGCTCTTGGCTGGTCATTCCCTTCGCCATGGGAATTTCAAATATGTACACGAGACACTTGAAGGGCTCAGACATTTGAAGGGAGCAGGGCACAGGGATGCTGACGTCCATTAGTCTGTGCTCTCTCACATGTTAATGTGGCGATGCTTGCTTTAGCCTGTCATGGTTATTTAGTTTGTTTAATGAATGATGACCTTTCTGAGTTTGTCAGATTGCCTGTGGCCAGGTGATATATCAAGGTCTTTAGCTTCAGGGCGAAATAGAACGGTTGACACTAAAGCATCTGACACAACACTGCTTGACATGAACTCATACTGCAGATAAAGCAAATCACGAGTAGCAATATGAGAATCTTTAAGAATCATATCAACATTTTATTTTTTTATTTCATTTTAGTTGACGTGTATTTTATTATCCTTTATACTGTATGTCTTCTTGGGTTTTGAGGTTTGCACTGAATTGCAGACAAGTCAATGCCTCCATCTAGTGCTAAATACAAGTGAAAGTCATTTGATTTTCTTCAGAGCTCTCTAAACCAGCTCTGCTCATAAGTGTGACATTTATGTGAGAAACATCCTTGACATGCAGTAGTGCACTCAATAATGAACATTCTCTCATAAACCGCTCCATCTCAAGATGTGTATGATGTCCCTTTCTCAGCTGAACTCAAACAAAAATCCGCCATTTTATATTGATCCCAACATGTTGAAGTTCCAAAAAGCACAAACACTCCATTGGTTTAATCAATGATCTTCTCAAGTCCAACAATGTGTTTGTTCGAGAAGTTTGTTCTTTAGAGAAATTCAAACCAAAATAAACCCATGAGAGCGAGACAATTCAAATAATGGCGTTGAATCTTCCGTGTGTTGAGATGAAATATCATACAACCATTATTCTCAAGACTATAATGAGCTAATAAGACATTTATACCATAGAATACAACAACACAATAACTGATACAGGCAGATTAAAATACTGTAGTCCATGTGTTGTAAATCAGGAAGTCTAGTGGGATGACTTTACAATATTATAAATACCCTACTTCAGAAAATCCACACATCACTGAAATGCTCATGCATTGAGTTGTTATTGCAAAGGCATTTAAATAAACATGAAACACACATTATAATCACCAGTCAGTCTGGCCAGTCATGGATATCTGTGTTTCATCAAAGATTTGTGCACTTGGTATTAACCCCTAATGTATTAGATCTGCTAAAACACAGTACAAATAGAAACAACTAACTCAACGAAATTACTTAAATTAGATGTGTATTTCTAAACGTTCTGGTCCAGTGCACAAACATGTAAATATTACAATGACACAAACACACCAATAATCTACTTTTGGGAAAATGATTAAGCACTTGTGAAGGTATACGCTAAAGACTGAAATATAGAAGTGCCGGCACTGCGTCACACCTGGTGCACACCAGCCCACTTCAAGCATTGACCCATATCATGACCCAATACATTAAAGTACGATGAATTGGTGTGGTTTTCATCACAATGTAAATATCATTGTAGACATTCATTAATAAAAACACACACTATTCAGTATTTGTCGCGTACTGTGGCAGGAAGAACCCAAGCGCAGGCAGCGGTGAAGGGGTTAACAAAAGACTTTAATAAATATAACAGACCAAACAAAAGCCCACGATGGGGTGCAAAAACAAAACAAGGATAAGAACACGGAAACAAAACAAGAACTCCAAAACAAAAACTTCCCACAATGGGGCTGAACGAAACTAACAATAATAAAAAAAAACACGGGCAAGACAAAACAGGACAAGGCAGGAACTCGAAGAAAATGACCACAAAGAACATCAGCACATGCAAACCTAATCCACGAACACAAGACAAAGAAACAAGAGGGTATATAATGACACAGGGCAGGTGTGGGTAATCAAACACTCAGGGAAAGATAACAAGGAAACGAGAGGGGCGGGGCCAATGACGAGACACGAGAAAACACATGAGAAGTAAAAACAAACAACTCATGGTTTTCTCACATAAAACCTAAGGACTCTGCCCCGATCCCGCCACACGACTAGAATTTCATAAACAAGACGGTGGGACCGTGACAGTATTATTACTTTTGAAGCAGAAAAGTCAAGTCATCGACACTTTCAATTAAAACAGCAGGAGAACATTTCTTATTACAAATGTGTTTTAAATGAGGATTTTAATTTTGTGAAGAAATCCATGATTTGTCAGTTTATGATGTAAAGACGGATAGTAACATACAAATGATGCTCATATGGTACACCACCTATAAGTAAAGGACATAAGAGTCAAAGTCGTCTTTGTTCTTTTCTGATGTTATTATTGTGTAAGTGACATCTGTGAACACTAGAGGTCAGACAACAACCACATTTAAAGTCATTGTCACATTATTCCCGGCTGTGCACTGAAACATCAGCTGATGACCCGTTTGTGTTCACCTGTTTCATGATATGACACAATTCTCAAAAGAAAGATCAACGTTTACTCGAGATTTGTGAGAGTGTCATCATCGTGCTTCTCTTAAATTCGTCAGGAGTACTAGAAATAGTAATAAAATGAGATGATTGTACAAACACATCATAAAATTGATGTTAATTGTACAGCAAAGATCATAGAATAATGAGAAATGTTTGAGTTCATATTACGATATCTAGTAACATCTGAAACTCTCATTTCAGTCTCAGGAGAAACATTGGAGACACAGATGAGACTCAAGCAACGCTTCCTTTTGTTCTAATCTCTCAGATAAGAACCAGATATTAAAGGTAATGACATTTCTACGCTCAGTTCAACATCATTGAGCTGTTGGTGTTTCTCACATCATCACATCACCAGTATCATCAGCAGTGAGCAGATTTGAGACACGAATAGCGTGTTTGACTAGTTTTAGTGGAGTTTGAATGTGAAATGGACTGCTGTGCCAGGCTGAAATTGGTAAAGATAACAAAGTATTGAGAAACGTGTCCTCCAAAGGAAGACTTCCATAACATGACCTGGAAAATGTGTGCGAAACATCCGTGCCATGCTGCTGGGGGTTGGTTTGGCTCAAGTGAAGATATGGTGTAGTGAAGGTTTAGAGAAAGATTCATCCCCACATGAGCAGGTTTGTTTAATGGGATCCAGACAGAAGCGAGCCAGCTCTGAGACAACAGAGCAGAACAGCTGTAGAGACCTGCTGCTGTTGACTATATACGTAGAACATGAAGCTGATCTGCCGACGCTCATCATAATCCCACAAAGCCATCGGTCAGACGCTCATCTCTCCCTGAGAACAATGTGGCCTCCCAACATCACATGAAGCAGATCGCAGATGGTGTTTGCAGGGACAAAGATGGCCCAGACTGCAGAGAAAGATGCTTGGAGCTGAAAACATGAGACAAGCTGCAGAATCTTGGAGAGTCTTTCTCATTCTTGTGTTCTTGGCCTGTGTGTAAGATGAGTTATCAGGGAAACATTTTGCATCCGCTGTTGTTTAGCAGTTCTAATAACTTCACTTATCTTATTTCACGTATTGCTCATTGCACATTTTGTGTACCTTACTCTATAACCGCCTTTTATTGTGCTCTTTTCTTCTGTTGTTTTCCCAAAGGAGCCAATTACAGAGATTTCAGGTTAAAGCCCACAATGCCACTTATCTGCATTACATGGATTCATTTCCTCATATCACCAAGATCTGGATTTATTGCTGAATTTTGAGGTCATCAAACAATGAAAAAAATCCCCCCAAAAAGCAAATCTGATGGTTTCTGATGTTTGGTTGCATAAAATCTATGATAGATTTCAATATTTCATAAATGCCACAAAATCTGTGGCCCCCCTGGATCCATCTTGGCCCCCCCAGTTTCAGAACCACTGCTCTAGAGATCCGATCCACTTTACATTTGTATTTTTTATTTTAAGCTTGCTAAAACTTTTCTTACATTTTATTGCTTTTGTGTCATTATTTTGGGGGTTGTAAGGACATCAGTGTGTGGATGTCAAGTGGACGTCAGGTTTTTGACATCAGTTTGAAAATAAGACCAGCAGACAAAAGAATTGATGTTTCAGCATTGTTTAACCAAATGTGTTTTTGTTTTGATTAAAATTCTAAATGTATGATTATAAGTCTTTCTTTGGGGGGCCGTAAAGCAATGGACTCACAACGAAAAGGTTTGAGGACCACTGCTCTAAAGCGACTGCAGTACTATAGTGAAATACTATGGACAGAAGATGATTTAATATAGGCCTATGTGGATACATGGATGGATTAAGATGGATGGGTGATGTAGATCAGGGGGTCCCAAAGTAGGGGTCGCAAGGTTGCGAGGGCGGGGTCGCAAGATGATTTCCAGAAATATACATTTGTTAGAAATAGCGTATGTAATCAATCAGTGTAACAAAATATAAAAAGATTAGTTATGTTAAAAATAAAACCTTCAGCCTTCGGAATTTCCTCCCCCTCGATTGTGACCCCTGAGGTGATTACGTCACATTAACGACATTAGCAACCGCATTACCTTAAGTGCAGCAAGTCCATTTACAGCACCACGTTAAACAGTCACATGTGCACGCAGATTATATTTCAGGTAAAGTAATATGATGTTAGACTGTGTTGTCATTGTGCGCGTTTGGGTAGAATAGGTGCACGTGCGCATTTGAGTGCAACGTTTGAATACTTTAACCACCTCCGAGGATAGTGGGGCTCTCGAGTCACTAGCACTGTTAATTTGGGGGTCGCGAACTGAAAAGTTTGGGAACCCCTGATGTAGATAAGTGCACCTATTCCGAATCTGAGCACAGATCTATTGTTGTTCGGCCCTTTTGGCATCCCATACCCCATCTGTCGGGAACAGAACAAAGATAATTCTTCAGTTGATTTTGTATATCGGCCTCTCATGATGCTGGTTTTGACTGATGTAAAGCACCTGAATAAAGATGGACTAACTTGTTTCAAGACATTATAAAGCAGGCTATACCATATATGATAAGATTTTCAGCAAACATCACTCAAACCAACAAAGAAATCAATTGCCCTATATGTCCACAACAGAAAAGGACAAGGCATGAAAGTAAATTCCCACTCATACAAGAAACTCTGACATTATTGGACTTAGTCACAAGCTGTTGCCACGACGATGAGGTAAGCATCCCTAACAACTGCATAGGAGCAGAAGTACTGTAAGGCCTACGTTTCATTTTAGAAACGACTACGAAAACAAAATCATATCTGTTCGTGTTTGCTTCACTTTGTTTGGATGACAATCATCCTATTGTATTATTATGTTATTTTATTAACAAGAACAAGAAAAAGCCTAATCTGTTTCATATAAGCTTAATGTGGTTCAAGATTATTGTCATGAAGCTTTCAAATACAGCTCACTGACTGTTTTTCACTAATCTCACCCTAATACAACTATCAAGTAAAATAGTGTGCCATTGATTTACCTCACACACAAACAAGCGTATCAGATTCAAGTCACTAATGCTTGCCTACAGGACTATCACCGGATCTGCACCAACATACTTTCACACCCTCCTACACTCCTACACCCCATCAAGATCCCTGCGTTCAGCAAACCAGCGGCGTCTTGTATTGCCTTCTCATAAGGGCAGTAAATGGCTCTCCTGCTCATTCTCCTTCACAACTCCTTCCTGGTGGAACATTCTTCCTAACTCAGTCCGGTCAACCACATCTCTCACGACATTCAAAAAACTACTTCAAACCCATCTCTTCTGTGAACACTTGACAGAAAACACACTAACCCTCTCTCTTTCTCTCAACAGGTATTGTTCTGGCTTTTGATGAAACTAGTTACTTTGTATTAGCACCTGTTGTGTTATTGCTCCTGTATGACATATCGCTTATTGCTTCCTGAACTCTCACTTTGGATAATAGTGTCTGCTAAATGACTAAATGGAAATGTTCTGTCTCACTATATTGCACGTGTTCTATACATTTATTTGTTTTTTTCATAGAACATGCAACATATGTCAGCACAAACAGCACAAAGTCTGATGAATTACCTCATGAACAATATTATTCATTGAGCTCTGTTAAAACAGAAACAACCACAAA
Source organism: Triplophysa rosa (assembly GCF_024868665.1). Classification (NCBI taxonomy): domain Eukaryota; kingdom Metazoa; phylum Chordata; class Actinopteri; order Cypriniformes; family Nemacheilidae; genus Triplophysa; species Triplophysa rosa. Next base: position 732,168 of record NC_079902.1, on the reverse strand, counting down.
ATCTCTCACGTCCAGACCTCCACCATATAAACATTTATTGAATGTAGACAAAAGCATGCTGACAAACATTTGATTTCTGCATATGACCTCCAGTTTCAGTGAGCGGTGTGTTGTTAATGCTTATACTCTGCAGAGATCGAGTAATAAAATGTAATCATTTCTTAAATGAAGCATCTGAATGCAGTATTTTCTTGATTCACATTCTGCAGTTTTACTGCTGCTCAATTGAAATTCAACTCAGATTAGTGTTAAAGCTGCGGAAGGATTAACGGTGGGTTGTTTTAAAAAAGATACCTTATTAATTCTGCTTTTATTAATTCAAAGCTTTGAAATATTCATGCACACCAGGGCCAGAGGGACGTGTTCTTCTGGAGACAAATGGACAGGTTTACAACTACCTTTACCCAAAGCAAACAGAAAAAACATTAACAGTCAAACAGACACAAATTTCATTAAAGCAACAAGAAAACCGTTGAAAGTTTCCTTTTACACAGAGAGCATTAATGAAAAACACCAAGCAATGTTTCATCATTTGTTGAGGATAAGAAAAAGAAATTCAGAAACAATCCTCTTCTGGAGTAGTTGGATATGTACAATAACATCAACAACACAGCAGCAACAACAACAACAACAACAACAAACCCTGGTTATTACAAATGTCCCCGCAGTGCAGTCATGTTTTAAGATTTTCTGGATCACTCATTGTCCCATGACATGTAGATGTGTGATTATCTATGCATTTCATACGTATGTCTAAACAATGAATGTGAAAAAGATGAAAAAGAACAAAAAGCTGAGAAAAACGTGTTTTTGTCAACCTGATTGGATTCAGCCCAATGATTTGTGTACAAGTAATCCTCTATCTGCTTCTTCTGCTCAATGCACACCATCTTATATGCTCGTTTCTGTAGATGTTGCAGTCTTTCAGAAGATGTGTAAGAGTTGAAAACTCGTTAATGGAGGGTTAAGGAGAAGGGCAGGACGTTCTCTTTTGTGTTTCTAATCAGACTGTGAATATAAAATCATTCGTGGGTGAAGTATTTCTCCAGGACAGACTCGATGAAGTCCCGTTGTCTTCCTCCAGAGCTGATGTTTGTAAGCTGTGGTTGCCATGGCAGCAGACTTTCTCTTGTGATTGGCTGAGGTTATTACAGGTGTAGTTACGCGTGTTGCGAACATAGATATAAATAACTAGATGCCGCATTCAAGCGCTCCAGACGTGTCCACTGACATCACTCACCGTTTGCTAGAATGGCCCAACACTGCGCTGCGCAGCCACGAGGAATTAAATTCCCGAAAAATGGGATAACCTTTTGTTGTTGTCATGTGTTAGTGTAACAGATATAATGTTTGAGTTTTCACAACAATAAATATGTTTTCATGATCATACACAGTCACGGCCGGGCCACACATACTCCGTGTGCAGTACGAATGCGGTGCGTAGAGCAACACGTATGCAGTACAGATCCGTCACGCGCCATTGTGCTTCCAAACATACTACGTTACGTTTGTTGCACGCTAGCGGTCCGCGAGTGATTCAGTCAACAATGGCTAAGTAACTTCCCAATGTTTGGATGATTACTCAAAAAATAAAAGGTTTATGAAACGCTATTTTCATCATTGTGATTCTTTGTTTTGTTTAGTGCTAGTTGTTGATAGAAGAACGGCTATTACATTGTATCTGTTGCTAAGAAGGTTGCGGAAAAGAACGAGGCGCCCTTTAAAACACTCCGTGCTGTACAGCAAAAATAGACTCGATGCGTAAACGATCGCTGCACTGACGCAACGGACGGACCGGACCGCACCGCACCACACACGCGTACTGTGTGAACGATCTAATCCGTTAACATGGGTACGTGAAAAAATACGGACCGCACACGGAGTATGTGGGGCTCGGCCGTCAGCTTGATCTTGAGTGTTAATGGACCGCCACCGTTCCAATATGGCGGACGACCTAGGTATAGCGGCTCATAGAAACAGATGCTAATGCAGCATCTAGTTATTTATATATATGGTTGTGAAAACTGTGATGTGTCGGCTGAGGCAGCCGGTTTTGCTTTGGTTTTGTTGAGCAAAATTTGTAGGCCCGTGCTAAATTTCCCTTATGATGTAAGCAGTCATCATTCAGCGACGCCGTACAGGTGAACTAATGAGAACATGATGTATTATATAACATTGAATAGTTATGATATCATAAACATTGAAACGTTTCCAGGGTAGATGGGCTGTTCTGTTAGGAAAGGAAAGGAGATTTGTCACGTGAATCAATTGTCATTTAAAGTGCAGATCAACATTCCCCAAACACAAAAGGAGAAATATGCTGACGGCGTGTGCTATAGAGCCGTTTAGATGCGAAGATGATCAGCAGCCCACGCAAACTCAAAAGAGAGTCGATCCAAACGCTGGAATGACATTTAAGTGAAGCCAGCACTTTGATGGCAACAGAATTACCTGCTGGAGAAATCTCTGGAGCCTCACTCTCTACTCTTTACAGCTTCTCATTTGACGTCTTTGCCAAGCTCACCATTTGTGTTGAATGCAGATGTGAGTCTTCGGGGACGTGAGCTTCATCAAACATCTGTTACTGTAGCAACATCAGCTTTATTTCGTAGGACTCTCTGTGCATGATCTACAATGAATTAAAAACACATTCACTCACTTTCATCTCATTTCACTTTATTCTGAAGTTTGGAAGAAGGTGCTCATGTTCATAACAGCCATTATGGGGTCATCAAGCTTCAAAAACGATGATCTAAACAGCACTAATTGTATGATAAAAGTACTGGCACACGTCATGCTTATCTGCTGAAAATCTCCTCTCCTCTGCAACTCTCAAAACTATTTTGCGTTTTCTTGCATTTCATTTCGATAAAACACATAAATGTGTCTCGCAGGTTTGACCTCAGGAGTACTCAACATTGGTGTACCAGATTCCAATAATCTTGACTCAATGTGTCGTCATCTGACTACATTTTCAGCGTAAACTTTTCAAATGGCTTAATTCTTGTTAGCAGAAATACAAGTGAACTCGACTGAATGAAAGGACTTCTATAGAGCTTGTTATAGTTTATTAAAGACGGCATCTCACTGGACCTTTATGACAGCTACTTGAAAATATGTGTGTACTGTAATTCCAGCCTATATAACTACAAGGTTTAGTTTTAAAATTGGATTGTATTTTTATATTCGTTTTAATTATTGCCCAAATAGTTTATTTTGTGGCAACAAGAAGCTGTTAGTAGACTTGCTATGGCCAATATGTGTCCCATTCATTTCACATAATTCAAGCAGTGCTTTTCATGCTATACAGTATCTTTGTGACGTTGAAAGAGTAACTATTACAATGTCCTTAAAATGACATTTCATGCGGTGTGTAATGTTGCTCTGTGTGCATGTAAGCAGTCTGCCGAGTTGTAAAGCCCAAAGTGAACAAATAACACAGTTATTGGCTTGAGAAAAAAGGAGTCGACTCTGAATCACGCGGATGAGTCGTCTGTCGTTCTTATTTCAGTTCCGGGTCAGATTTGCGTCACTCTGTGTAATGCCCACCTACGTTCCATTTGCGACACTGCACGCGGTAGACCAATCACAGCAGACTAGACCATCTGACCAATCAGATCAGAGTAGTAAAGCCTTAAACGGTTTAGCCCCTACCTACATAACAGAGCTTCTACCACACTACAACCCACCACGCTCTCTAAGATCTCAGAACTCCAGACTTTTGATAACACCTAGAATAACTAAATCCACCAAAGGGGGCGAAAAACACTTTTTTGTGTTTTTCAGTTTTTCTTATTTTCTCCTGTAAAGCTGCTTTGGAACAATGCACATTGTGAAAAGCGCTATAGAAATACAATTGAATTGAATTGAATTAACAATGACCTTTCCTCATGGAAGATCTGCATTCGGCAAAAATGAGCTGTAAAATATTTCAAATTCACATTTCATTTCCAGTTTTTTTCTCATGTGGCAAGTAGCCGTGTAATAAGCGGGATAATGTACAAGCAGCCGGTTGTTATCGTGAAATAAGCCCCTTCAGTGTGACACAAGAACTGTACATTATCCCTTACTTATTATACGTCTGTTCTCTTGTTATCGGTTGTCTCCGTGGACATTACTTGTGCTACTACGGCCAGGCTTTTTACAGTGTGTTCCTCAGTTTGACCTTGACAATCTCTCTAGTAGCAGGTAAATACAGATTTATTTAACTGAAGACTTGTCGTCCTGTTTACACACACCCAATAGATCAGTAATATCATTCTCTCTCTGGCCCTCACTTACGGTAATTCAACTCTGGAGCAGCAAGGACAGACCTTAATGTTTGATTGTGCCTCTGTCAAGCGTATTGAGTAAAAATGGGAAATTATCGTGCCGTGAAGATCACAGTAAAGAAACAGAGCTTTAGCGCCGGGCTCAATTTCGCCTCTGATTAAACCATCATCTGTAATTTGAAATGGATGACATAAATTGTTACGGTTACTTCAGTGTGTGAGCAGAATACCCGGCGGTTAATAGGGCTACAGAGGTCATGATTGGAAAACCATCAGCACGGCCCGGGTTCAATGTGAAGCCTTCATTTAATTCAAGTCAACAGATCAATAGCTTGCTATTGCTATTTCCATACAGTATACATACACACAACATACCCCACAGTCTGCCGACTATAGGAGGATCATAGATCCCAGATATGATGTCAAGCCCGACATTAATGTCATAGAAGTGAATAGAATTCAAAGTGAAATTACCTGCCTACTTTCCCATTTAACTCTTTTGGTTTTGCAAAAATGATTGATGTAAGGCTATTACGACTTTATTATTGCAGTCCGTCACACAAGCTTAGCAACACTAGCTTTCCAAACAACAGTATTTGCTTTTAGGGGTTAGGGTCTTAAAATGCAACTTCACAGCATCATTAATACAAAGCACACACCGGTTTTCATTAGTTACTCAGTATTCCTGTTGTTGATCACTCAAGCTGATGTTCTCGTGGATCTGTGTGTAATATCAATGAGCCCGGACGCCCAACTGACATGAAATCAAATATTTAACAGTCAGCTGGAGGCCATCCTCATCTTAACCTCTGAGGGGATTTTCAGACAACAAATAACAACGCTGGTATCCATGAAACCTTTTATTAAAACAATCAATAAAAGCTATTTAAGAAGCATAAGAGATTCATTAACCATATTAGAATATTTATCATGTGTAGGCCAAGGGATTCTGGAGGACACAAGAGTCCAAGTGCAGATTTCAATGAATACAACAAATCAAGAGCAAGTACAGAAGTAGCACTGAAAGCAGAAACACGTATAACAACTGACAAAAGCACCGGCTATAGTTAAAGGATCCACACACCAGTCTCGTCCTCTGGGAATCGGGTCATTTTCCTGCTTACATTTACACCGACATTACGACTTCCAGCACGTTCTAAAACACAAAACAATCAGATCTGTGTTTTTCTTGCATGTTGAGTGTTTTGTAATAAAGGGGTCAGAAACACAATTAGTTCAAATCCTTGGTTCTGATGGGTGTTTTCCTGTGTGTTTTATCTATGACTAGAGCTGTTCATAGCTTTCAATAGTTCCAAACGGTCAGTCTGTTTGAATATGTTGAAGCGGGACAGAGATGGAGAACGTCTTTGAAGCACTGTTCTGTAGCATGCATTCAGCCAGTCAACATCCTATTGGGCTGGGTTAGACCCTAGCTGCCTTGGAAAAGGAACTCGTTCATTCTTCCACAAGGTGTTCCTAAAACTAAGAGAACAGAAAATAAGCCCAAAGACAGTTCTAGGCACTGTAAAAACACTCCTGTGGTGCAACCCCCCCTAAAGAACAAGGGAAAAGCAAGGGATGTATGTATACACTGGACGCACTGTAATAATAATCAGGTGGCATGGAGTGGTAAAACATTTTTGGGGGTGTGGCTGTCCTGTAACCAACCTTTCACAATAGTTACAACATTTCTTTAATCAATTTGATTAACAAACCATACGATTTATTACATGGAATTTGAGCTATATATGAATTATTATTGTGAAGTCAAATAAAAACGGGGAAAAAAACGGTTTTATATTTTAATATACAGTGGCATACGAAAGTTTGGGAACCCCTTGCAGAATCTCTGAAAATGTGAATAATTTTAACAAAATAAGAGAGATCATACAAAATGCATGTTTTTTTTCATTTAGTCTTGCCCTGAGTAAAAGCTGATTACATATAGTCCACAAGACAAGAACAAAACTAGCTGAAATGATTAAAATAACCCCGTTCAAAAGTTTGGGAATCCTTGGTTCTTAATACTGTGTGTGGTTACCTGGATGATCTACGAGTACGACACTGAAGCACTGTTTTTTTGTGCTGTGATGGTTATTCATGAGTCCCTGGTTTGTTCTGAAGAGTTCAACTGAGCACTGTTCTTCAGAAAAATCCTCCAGGTCCTGCAGATTCTTCCGTTTTACACCATCTTTTGCATATTTGAACCCTTTCCAGCAGTGACTGTATGATGATTTGAGATCCATCTTTTCACTCTGAGGACAATAGAGGGAGTCAAACACAAGTATTAAAAACGGTTCAGACATTGACTGATGCTCCAGAAGGAAACACGATGCATTAAGAGCCCGGGGTGAAAATTAAGTACAATTTACCTTGATCTTCAAATTCTAAAAGTTGATTCAGACACGCCCAAAGTGCACCTGCACCATGTGCTTCAGACTATAGGCTCTCCTTCATGGCCTTTTCAGTTCTCTCTTCAGTTGATGAGTGCAATAGTTTCATCTCATGTTTTTGTGGGTAAGATAAACACTATATAAAATAACATTTTCTCTTCTTTTCTTCAAACACCCTCAAGATTTTTTCACACATAATACAAGAGTACCTCATCTAGATCTCTGGACATGGTACCCACTGCTTTGTTTAAAAATCTTATTTTCTCTCATCTTCCTCTTGTCATGTTCCAATTTATTTCAAACAAGCTGTTGTCAAACCAGCTCTCAAGAAAACAAATCTTGACCCACCTCTGTCTCAAATTACAGACCTATTTCCAAGCTTCCAAGGCTCTGCGGAAAGTGGTTGTCAATCAACTTAGTGCTGTTTTATGTGGTTCAACGTGTTCTAGTATGATTTTCATCGTCTGCATGCTACTGAAAATGAAAACGTTCTGCTGGGAGGACTCTAATGTTACGTCACTTATTACTTATAGATCTAACCAATCACCATTTAACAAAAAAAATTAATTTGAATGGCCATTTGGCAGATTTTTTTTACGCAAATCTGGCAACTCTGGGATCTTCCCCGCTAAACTAATGTAAACGTAGGCGCTGCTACACCATTGATAGCGCTCTAAAAAGGCAAATAGAACAATAAAAGACGAAAAAGGCAGATGTTAAAGTGTGGTGTAATCATCTGTGGGTTACAATCAGTCAAAGATCATAGAAAATGATCGGCATAACGGCTAAACGGTAAATAAGCATCACATACACCTTGAGCTACACGTGCGTGTTAACTTCTGATCTGCTGCTATATCATTTAAAGCGATTTGGAGAATGAATGATGTTTTTACTGAAGTAACTATAGTTGAAGTATTCCTCTTGAAATAAAAACAATAGAACCCTGCCCAAAATACAACATAAAATGTAATGGATTTAATGGTTATAATGGGAATTGTACTATGGATACTTGTTGTCTACTTGTATGTGATGGATTCTATTGGTGGGATGGTAAATCCTATTGGAATAAAACCCAAAACACACTACAAAGAGGAATTTAATTTAAAAATCTCATTCTAATTCAAAAATTCATTGTTTTTTTCACCAGGGATGGTATTTGCAGTAAAACCACAGTATCCACAAATTTACATTTTCTATATATAGGAACCATACTCAATTAATAATCTTTAGTAAAACCACAGCAACTAAAATACCATAGTTTCATTATACTAGCTATAGTTTATGTTTGTAGTTAAATTATGGTAATACAAATGGTAATAAATCCAACAAACACATGGCTTCTACACTTTACTATTTACAAGAACCTTACTACTTACTGGTAAATTGCTGCTAAAACTGGTAAAGGGAATATACAAAATAAAAGAACACTGCTCATAAATACATATAGGCCTAGGGGGCTAATGAGATAATTAGGCTAAATGATCATACAGGATTATATCTAAACTAAACATACACTCACCTAAAGGATTATTAGGAACACCTGTTCAATTTCTCATTAATGCAATTATCTAATCAACCAATCACATGGCAGTTGCTTCAATGCATTTAGGGGTGTGGTCCTGGTCAAGACAATCTCCTGAACTCCAAACTGAATGTCAGAATGGGAAAGAAAGGTGATTTAAGCAATTTTGAGCGTGGCATGGTTGTTGGTGCCAGACGGGCCGGTCTGAGTATTTCACAATCTGCTCAGTTACTGGGATTTTCACGCACAACCATTTCTAGGGTTTACAAAGAATGGTGTGAAAAGGGAAAAACATCCAGTATGCGGCAGTCCTGTGGGCGAAAATGCCTTGTTGATGCTAGAGGTCAGAGGAGAATGGGCCGACTGATTCAAGCTGATAGAAGAGCAACTTTGACTGAAATAACCACTCGTTACAACCGAGGTATGCAGCAAAGCATTTGTGAAGCCACAACACGCACAACCTTGAGGCAGATGGGCTACAACAGCAGAAGACCCCACCGGGTACCACTCATCTCCACTACAAATAGGAAAAAGAGGCTACAATTTGCACGAGCTCACCAAAATTGGACAGTTGAAGACTGGAAAAATGTTGCCTGGTCTGATGAGTCTCGATTTCTGTTGAGACATTCAAATGGTAGAGTCAGAATTTGGCGTAAACAGAATGAGAACATGGATCCATCATGCCTTGTTACCACTGTGCAGGCTGGTGGTGGTGGTGTAATGGTGTGGGGGATGTTTTCTTGGCACACTTTAGGCCCCTTAGTGCCAATTGGGCATCGTTTAAATGCCACGGCCTACCTGAGCATTGTTTCTGACCATGTCCATCCCTTTATGACCACCATGTACCCATCCTCTAATGGCTACTTCCAGCAGGATAATGCACCATGTCACAAAGCTCGAATCATTTCAAATTGGTTTCTTGAACATGACAATGAGTTCACTGTACTAGAATGGCCCCCACAGTCACCAGATCTCAACCCGATAGAACATCTTTGGGATGTGGTGGAACGGGAGCTTCGTGCCCTGGATGTGCATCCCACAAATCTCCATCAACTGCAAGATGCTATCCTATCAATATGGGCCAACATTTCTAAAGAATGCTTTCAGCACCTTGTTGAATCAATGCCACGTAGAATTAAGGCAGTTCTGAAGGCGAAAGGGGGTCAAACACCGTATTAGTATGGTGTTCCTAATAATCCTTTAGGTGAGTGTATGTGTGCTAAACATATAAAGCTCTTAAAGGAGTTGCTCACTGCAAAATTTGCCCCCATTGACTTTCCATAGTAGGAATAAAAATTATGGAAATTATGGAATTATGGAAAGTCAATGGGGGCAAATTTTGAAGTGAACTACTCCTTTAATACAACTGATACTGTGAGCTACTCGGTGTATTCAGTAGGTTGCTTCAGAGGCATAAGGTATACGACAATAAAACAATGCACAACTGACATAAAGGAAATGTACTTTTAATACTTGAGTACTTTTAAAAGCACGTACTTCTGTACTTTTACTCAAGTAAGAATCTGTCTTTACAACTTTTACTTGTAGTGGAGTAATATTTGACCAGTAGTATCTGTACTTTCACTCAAGTAAGGAAGTTGTGTACTTCGTCCATCTCTGATGGTATGACTGTGCTTCATAATAAGCTGCTGGTGCTAGAGGGCACTCATCCTTAATACGTACTGGCGGTCGTAATAAGGTGCTTGTACAAACGACCGACTGGGTCGTTTTTTTGAGAGGACAGTCTATGAAAAGTATGTCATCAACTTTTACATGAGGTGGTTTATGTTACATGACATCTAAAAATCAAAACAGTTTTTAAATATTATTCAGAATTTTTCCTGAATGTAAAGTGAAAATTGTTTCTTTTTAGCAAACCGGCATATATACCACATATGGCTTACTTGTTCTAAGTCATAAAAATTTGTTGAGGTGAATTGTGTTTAAACTCTGTTTAAGTATAGAAAATTGTTGATGAAATCGATGTAAAGAGCATGCAGTGTTATTTAGCCTTAGGCATTAGATGGTGGACAATCACATTATACCTTAATGTATCTTTACTGTAAACATACTGTATATTTGAAAGCTCCTAGCACTGCACGGTGTGTCCCCCTCATCTCACACACTTGATCCAACTCATCAGTTCAGTAGCAGAGACTAGAAGACCTGAGTTGGACGTGTCTGATGAGGGAAACCTACTAAATGTGCAGTATAGGGGTCGTCCAGGACTGGTTTGGGAACCACTTGTCTATAGACTTTTGCAGCCAAGCAAACAAGTAACTGAGTGTGTGACAGAGAAGATCGTTTTCTGGGAGAAAATGCTTGGATTTATTATTTGAGTCACTTCTCAAAAGTTGCTAGAAGTTGCCAAATATATTTTTTAAATGGCTAAAATTGTTGTTAGGTGCTTTTTGAAAATAAAGTTGCCAAGCCAGTCTGAAAAGTTACTAAATCTAGCAACAAAATTGCTGGCAACACTGCCTGCAAAACCGTGTTTTTTTTTTCATTTTAAGACTATATCTAATGATGTCATATTCTGTCACTATCAAATGCAGAAAAGTTAATTCACGCATTCATGACGTCAAGTCTAGGGCCCTATCGTACACCCAGCGCAATGCGGTGCAAGGTGCAGCGCAAGTGTTTTTGCTAGTTTCAGCCCGATACAGTTCTCATTTTCCCGTCCTGCGCCGCGTTGTTTAAATAGCAAATGCACTTGCGCTCATTCGTGTGCCCATGGACATGCTGGTCTAAAAAACAGGTGTTTTCAGGCTCAGTGTTGGCGCGTTGCTATTTTGAGGAACTGAAAGTAGACTGCGCCATAGACCAACTCAAACCTGGTCTAAAGTCATTGGCGCAATATTTTTTTTGTTTAAGAAAAGAGTGCATTAGTAGAAAATGCACCTCTGGGCGGGTCCACAACGCGCTTTCACTTTATACTTTGTAACGGTAGTGAAAGAATAATAGAGTTAGAAATTATTTATTCTTACCGTCTTAGTTGTATTTATTTATTTAATTGCGCACTACCGTCCCATTGGGTTGACATTGAGATTCGCAGGGAAAATGGTAACGGAAGGCAGTGCTGTAGGTAATTAACTGAAGAAAATATAAGGAGGAAGAGGAAATTAAATGATTGGTGGTATTTTTGAGCTATCCGTGGCATTTAGTTAATTTAATATATTCACAGGCTTAAACCTGTATGGTGCCCAAACTATTATTTAAATATTTTCACTAGATGAGGGTGCGCCACAGTCATAACTTATTAAACAGAGGGAAGGGTAGCAGCACACAAACATGCAAAATATAAAAAATAAATGGATTACAATGTAAAAGATTATCATTGTGTACATAAAGATAAAAATCTGGCTTGTCATGTAGATGATCTGCTCACGCGCTTTAACTTCATGCACGAGCAGATGCGTTTCCTCTCTGGAGAAGCATCTAGTCTTTGCTCTTGCAAATTCCGCCATGAAAATAGCTAATCCGCCATGGCACAATTTAAAGGGAATTAGAGATGACACTCTGATTGGTTTATTGCACGGTACGCCCCAAAAAACACCCATTACTCATTAAGAGAATTGGGTCAACCCGTTTAGACCATGCGCCCGGGCGCGCCGACCGTTTTCCCTTCGTTAAACTAGCAAAAATGGATTCAGACACACCTTGAATGCACTTGCGCCCTGCGCTTTAGACCATGGGCTTAGATCGTGAAAATAGGGCCCTAGATTATTGTAATGCACTGTTAGGCGGTTGCCCTGTAGGTTTATTACTAAAACTCCAACTAGTTCAAAACGCGGCAGCTAGAGTCCAGGAACACTTCCTATAACAACTGATTCACTTGAAGAACATTATTCTGCTCTCAGTTGTCTTTTCTCATTGTTCCATGTTCTGTAACCAGTCTAGATGGTGGAGCTGAAAGAGGGAGGTGGCGAGTCTAGATGGTGGAGCTGAAAGAGGGAGGGGGCGAGTCTAGATGGTGTTGCTGAAAGAGGGAGGCGGCGAGTCTAGATGGTGTAGCTGAAAGAGGGAGGCGGCGAGTCTAGATGGTGGTGCTGAAAGAGGGAGGCGGCGAGTCTAGATGGTGTTGCTGAAAGAGGGAGGCGGCGAGTCTAGATGGTGTTGCTGAAAGAGGGAGGCGGCGAGTCTAGATGGTGTTGCTGAAAGAGGGAGGCGGCGAGTCTAGATGGTGTTGCTGAAAGAGGGAGGCGGCGAGTCTAGATGGTGTTGCTGAAAGAGGGAGGCGGCGAGTCTAGATGGTGTTGCTGAAAGAGGGAGGCGGCGAGTCTAGATGGTGTTGCTGAAAGAGGGAGGCGGCGAGTCTAGATGGTGTTGCTGAAAGAGGGAGGCGGCGAGTCTAGATGGTGTTGCTGAAAGAGGGAGGCGGCGAGTCTAGATGGTGTTGCTGAAAGAGGGAGGCGGCGAGTCTAGATGGTGTTGCTGAAAGAGGGAGGCGGCGAGTCTAGATGGTGTTGCTGAAAGAGGGAGGCGGCGAGTCTAGATGGTGTTGCTGAAAGAGGGAGGCGGCGAGTCTAGATGGTGTTGCTGAAAGAGGGAGGCGGCGAGTCTAGATGGTGTTGCTGAAAGAGGGAGGCGGCGAGTCTAGATGGTGTTGCTGAAAGAGGGAGGCGGCGAGTCTAGATGGTGTTGCTGAAAGAGGGAGGCGGCGAGTCTAGATGGTGTTGCTGAAAGAGGGAGGCGGCGAGTCTAGATGGTGTTGCTGAAAGAGGGAGGCGGCGAGTCTAGATGGTGTTGCTGAAAGAGGGAGGCGGCGAGTCTAGATGGTGTTGCTGAAAGAGGGAGGCGGCGAGTCTAGATGGTGTTGCTGAAAGAGGGAGGCGGCGAGTCTAGATGGTGTTGCTGAAAGAGGGAGGCGGCGAGTCTAGATGGTGTTGCTGAAAGAGGGAGGCGGCGAGTCTAGATGGTGTTGCTGAAAGAGGGAGGCGGCGAGTCTAGATGGTGTTGCTGAAAGAGGGAGGCGGCGAGTCTAGATGGTGTTGCTGAAAGAGGGAGGCGGCGAGTCTAGATGGTGTTGCTGAAAGAGGGAGGCGGCGAGTCTAGATGGTGTTGCTGAAAGAGGGAGGCGGCGAGTCTAGATGGTGTTGCTGAAAGAGGGAGGCGGCGAGTCTAGATGGTGTTGCTGAAAGAGGGAGGCGGCGAGTCTAGATGGTGTTGCTGAAAGAGGGAGGCGGCGAGTCTAGATGGTGTTGCTGAAAGAGGGAGGCGGCGAGTCTAGATGGTGTTGCTGAAAGAGGGAGGCGGCGAGTCTAGATGGTGTTGCTGAAAGAGGGAGGCGGCGAGTCTAGATGGTGTTGCTGAAAGAGGGAGGCGGCGAGTCTAGATGGTGTTGCTGAAAGAGGGAGGCGGCGAGTCTAGATGGTGTTGCTGAAAGAGGGAGGCGGCGAGTCTAGATGGTGTTGCTGAAAGAGGGAGGCGGCGAGTCTAGATGGTGTTGCTGAAAGAGGGAGGCGGCGAGTCTAGATGGTGTTGCTGAAAGAGGGAGGCGGCGAGTCTAGATGGTGTTGCTGAAAGAGGGAGGCGGCGAGTCTAGATGGTGTTGCTGAAAGAGGGAGGCGGCGAGTCTAGATGGTGTTGCTGAAAGAGGGAGGCGGCGAGTCTAGATGGTGTTGCTGAAAGAGGGAGGCGGCGAGTCTAGATGGTGTTGCTGAAAGAGGGAGGGGGCGAGTCTAGATGGTGTTGCTGAAAGAGGGAGCCGGCGAGTCTAGATGGTGTTGCTGAAAGAGGGAGGTGGCGAGTCTAGATGGTGGAGCTGAAAGAGGGAGGCGGCGAGGCTAGATAGTGTTGCTGAAAGAGGGAGGGGGCAAGTCTAGATGGTGGAGCTGAAAGAGGGAGGCGGCGAGTCTAGATGGTGGAGCTGAAAGAGGGAGGCGGTGACCTGACACGTCCCCACTACACAACAAATGTGCAACTGCAACTGCAATTAGCCATTATTATATTAAGATAATTTTAATTATATCATCTACCTCGTTTATTTATTTTTATTTTATTTAGCCTAAGTGTGTAAGCAATGTCGAGCTTGTAGAGATGCAGCAGTGGTGTCAGAGGAGAACTGGTTCCCCTGGCTGGGTCTGGGTTCTCCAGAGGTTTTTTTTCTCCACTGGAGTTGTGGGTTCCTTGTTAATATTATTTTTAAATGTAACATTTTGCGTGAATTATTATTACCCATATAGCAATTGATAGTGTGCATAATATATTACCTGTTTTTCTCTTCTTTTATCTTCTGTGTGTGTGTGTGTGTGTGTGTGTGTGTGTGTGTGTGTGTGTGTGTGTGTGTGTGCGTGTGTGTGCGTGTGTGTGTGTGCGTGTGTGTGCGTGCGTGAGATGAGTGTGTGTTTGGTGTGCGTATGGTGTGCGTATGGTGTGCGTGTATGATATTTAATGTATTGCTTATATATATTTATATTGCGCTATACATATAAAAGTTGACTTGACTATCAAGTAAGGGTACTATAGGCGGTGGAAACACAAGCCAGAGCAGGGTTTACCATACTGTACTGTACTGAACTGAACTGTACCGCTCAGTTGAAACGAGGCATAAGAGTATTCTAGTTGCATGACGAGAGAGCCTGGCATATCCGTGACAATGTATTTCATTTCTATTTTTATTTTATTTATTCATGTATTACTTTTTATTAGAATGTACGTAAAGATGCCTTGCAACAATGGAAGTTGTGAAAAGTGCTATATAAATAAAATGAAATTGAATTGAATAAGAAGTGATCTGTACTGTGTAATTCACAGGCAGCCTTTATTCCTGATTGAGATAAAGTACAACAGGTAAGAGTTTTTACAGCTGTTAGATCGTAGTGACCCATTAAGCTGTAAACTCATTATCATAACTCATTAAAGCTGAGCAAAGAGCCGTGACTGACTGAATCAACGTTTGCTTTTCTCACACGCTACAGCTTTACCATCATTACAATCACTTTGACGTTGTATTACACTAAATGTAAATATTGTGAGCCTTCAATAAATGTACAGCTGTGACAGGCTTCATGGACTGATGATGTGTAATATGGTTATTAATGCAGATAATGTGTAGTAGTGTGGTTAAATTGTACACATTTACATGTCGGAAGGGGTTGAAATACATGTGTAGATGCTTTCTATTAATGACTAAAGACTTTTTTATGAAATACGTGCTGTCTTCATATAATGTAGCATGTAGAAACACTGCTGTGTAATGTTATGGTGTTTTGTTTTCCTTTTCTATTCACTGTTCAACTGACGCCACTGGATGGCACTGTTTTTTCGTAAATCTGATATCTGTATTTTAAACAGACATTTATGTTATAACATACATAATTAAAGAAGAGCTGTTTTTGAAAAGAAAAATAAATATTCAGTCTTGCTTTTCAAGGTCACATCTGTGTCCCACTTTACATTGATAAGCAAATCATTTAATAAGCAAAGTAGGGTATCGCCCTAAATGAAAGAGCATCACATTAAATTAAAAATGTACCTATTCACCACAGGATATGCTCAAATATTCAGAATCATTTACACATTGACTTTCAGCATGGAACATATTCTTCATTCAATGTTTCATGAATGAAATGATGATTAGATCACACGACTGTTTTCTCGTCACTGTTCCCGCAGGGCTTCCGTTACATTACACACTTTGGGTTTTCATTCCTTAAATAACAATTAACCAAGAAACAAACACAACGTGTAAATTCATAATTTAGAATGAAAACAACGGTCAGATAAGAGTGGTGTTTCACTGACATGTTTGAAGACACTGGTGTATTTCTACGAAGGACCATTCTTCACAGTGTGTACAATCTCACGGCTGTTCTCAGTGTGGATATATAAATAAGACCACATTTCATGGTGTCCGTTGGGACTAGCGACCAAATCTGTGCTGGAACAGTTTTTATATTGAGATTTGTCAGCAATGTGCTTTACTGAATGCTTTACAAGTACCAAATAAAAAGATCCAAATATATTCTTTCAGATGCACAATGAATGCATTCATCAAAGGCACAGAGAAAAAGATGCATTCATATTGACAAACCCTGAATGGCAGGTAGGGTGAAAGACAGCCAATTCAAAGGTCAGATTTCATTCACTGCGGTCACGGTTCAGCGTTTTAGAGGAGACCCGGATGTCACGGGGTGTGCTATCAGTACAGACGAGATTACACGAGAACACATGAGCCCACTATGAATCAAAATGGAGTGCACAGATTGGGAATGAGATAGTCGCTTCTGACTCTCAGTTGAGATGGCATGCCCTTTTAAATGTACAATACTGACGGTCTGATCAAACCTTGAGGAGTTGACCTTTACATGATGTGCTTGTAAGAACAAAGAGAGAAGCTTTCCAATCTCCATTTCAGGCCCCAGTTCTAAAAAACAGCCTGGCAGGACAGTGCCACGAACCTAAGAAAGTTTTCATCAGACATTACTGCACATCTACATAACAGCGATGACTTCACCTTTCAAGGTCTCTCTTCCTGTCATGAATAAGAGCAAGTAACACACAGCTACTGCAGTAAGTAGTTGTTAGGGTGCTGCAGTACTGTAGGTGGTTGCTGGGGTGCTGCAGTAAGTGGTTTTTATAGTGCTCGAGTAGGTGGTTGCTAAGGTGCCGCAGTAAGTGATTGCTAGGGTGTTCCAGTAAGTGTTTGTTAGGGTGCTGCAGTAAAATGTTTAAAGCTGAGCTATCATGCTATGTCATGCATTCTGACTTCTTTACACTGTTAAACGTGCTGGCTTCTCATGCTTCTCATGGTCAACTTGTTAAAAAACGAGTTGGACATATGACGTAGTATTTCTGAGCTCGAAACACTCCCCTAGCACCCCAACTTGCTTCGGAAAGTTTTTTTCTAATTCTGGATCCCTGTGTCGTCACAGGGATCCTATTCCTTTTATTAGCCAAAAGCACGGCAAGGCAAAGGCGAAAGAGCCCGCCCACGAGCCAACCGACGAGCGAGATCCACTTACCATCAAGGTTTTCTGTGCTGCGTCAAGATGGGCTGCGCAGTGCTGCAGCTTGTTACTCTTGCAATAATGAAGTTTAGGTGTGTCTGTTTGTTCACGGCATTTCAGTGATTGATGTTATGTAAGCGGTGGATATAACGCTGGATTTGCAGATGGTTTGAAACTGATAGATGGAGCAGTCCCAGCGCTAAAAGATGTCGGACATGAACTACACGAGATAAGTCAAACTAGTCATATGTCTGTGTTTTGTTGGCAATCGGCGTGTACGTGCATAATGTACAAAACACAAATATATTCATGTGATGATGTGTTGTGTGCTCGTGCTGTAGTTCCACCCCACTCTCCCTACTAGTCCCACCTCTAGCAGCTCGTGTTTTTACGGAAATAATCGTACAGCTGTATCTCTCTTTTATAAATGTGATCAAACTAAATATTCTTTGAAGATATGATGTATGAAATACTACTGTATGGGCACTCAAGATTAATATGAGATTGGCAGAAACTGCGTGTGCTACCTGATCTTTAAGGGTGCTGCAGAAAGTGGTTGCTAGGGTGCTCCAGTAAGTGGTCGTTAGGGTGCTGCAGTAAAGGGTTTAAGAGTGCTGCAGAAGGTGGTTGCTAGGGTTCTCCAGTAAGCGGTTGTTATGGTGCTCCAGTAAGTGGTTTATTTATGTTAAAGAACTTTCTTCGTCATCAGTCAGAATGATTTGAGGCATCCATAATGTTCATATCACAAATGGAATCTTAAAACAGTAAAGCACTTGTTCAAGTCCCTTACTCTACAGTATGTATGAGCAATGGGGCAGTCGTGGCCTAATGGTTAGAGATGCGGACTTGTATCCCAAACGTTGCCAGTTCGAGCCTCAGTACCAGCAGGGATTGTAGGTGGGGTGAGTGAATGATCAGCACTCTCCTCCACCTTCAATACCACGGCTGAGACCCTTGAGCAAAGCACCGTTTCCCCAAACTGCTCCCCGTGCGCCGCAGCAATGGCTGCTCACTGCTCTGGGTGTGTGTGTGTTACTCACTGCTGTCTGTGTGCTAATGGGTTACATGCAGAGCACAAATTCCAAGTATGGAACACCATACTTGGCCTCACATCACTTTAATAGTGATGTGATGAAATAGTGATGCTTAGTTTGCAAGCACCAATAACATGACATTCTCCTGCCCTATTAAGTGCACAAAGAAATAATGTTGATGCCTGCCCACATTGTTTTAACCACACCACTGGTATTGTATAGTGTAACTGATGGATTTTAATTTTAGTTGTGTCTTGGTCGATTCTATTGACTCAGTTAGAGTGAATCTGCAGAGGAAAGTCACATGTTCTGTATTGTGGCCCACAGAGAATGCTGGGAAGGGTTTGGAGGTGACTGATATCAGTAATGAGCTGTCTGATAGGCTGTGTTTTAGTGGGGGGTTGTGGCTCTGAACTGGAGTCAGTGTGTAATCATTCAAACGTGACTCTAAAGAGAGGAGCCAGACAGCATCAACCTGTCGAATTGTTCGGTTACAGATTCTAGTATATAAAGAGGTGTGGATCTGAGGATTTGTCGAGGAGATGTTTAAATCAGATCTATCTGCGTGTGATTGTTATTACAGCTGTAATCAAATGAGTTATGACTCTCAATGAATCTTGTTAACCTCAGTCAATGATACTAATATATGTAATTGAGAACTTCATGTTAAAGTGCAATAACATATACAGCAATTATTCCGGAGTCATAGATCAAGCAGAGGTTTACAAACTGAGATGATGTTTGTTATATCACATTGATTGCTTGACATGTTGTCTCATAAAATTAATTGTTTTACTAAAGTGGGTGTTAATTGTGCGTTTTTCATGTTTACTTATCATCCAGTTAAATGTGCAGATACAAATAGAAGCACAGTAAGATATATGTAAATGTCCGATTATTGTGGGTTTGAAGTATTGGCACACTGCTGCTCGTTTGAGCGGTCCATATTTTTGCTCAACCAATGAGTGACTTGGATGTGAGACTGTGGATCACAAAACCAGTCTTAAGTAGCTCGGGAACATTTTTACTAAAAGCCAAAAATAAATTGTATGGGTAAAATTTTTTGATCTTTATTTAATGCCAAAAATCATTAGGGTATTAAGTAAAAATCATGTTCCATGAAGATATTTTGTAAATTTCCTACCCTAAATATGAAAAACTGTATTTTTGTGAGTGGATGGCCTGCTACAGTGCCCCTGATTGACAACTTCAAAGTCAATTTTCTCAATATTTTGATTCTTTTGCACCCTCAGATTCCGGAGTTTTAAACGGTTGTATCTCGGCCAAAATTGTCCCATCCTAACAAAGCATATATCAATAGAAAGCATCAGTTCCCCTTCAGTCGGTCTCTCGAAGTTGTGTTGAGAGACAGACTGGGTTTTGATCTTGAGAACCTATCATCTCCGAAAGGAATTTTAAAACGCCAATGGGCTTGACGAATGGCACACGCACACCAGTCCCTGCCCTTTGCATAGGGGTATAAAAGGGAAATGGCGGCGGCCATTCACTCATCCTTTGTCTTCGGAACCTGCGTGACATATATGTCAAGCGCTTTATCCCTTCGACATTCTCCTAGACTCTTCCAGACTGCTGGACATCTCCCTCTCAATAGCGGCCTTCCCCTGGGCGTCACGGCAGCGAGCTACAGAGCTAAAAAGGCAAATTTCTCACAGTTGCGAGCATGTCTCGCACGACGGGCATGACACCTGCATCACATGCTTGGGGCTCAAGCATGCCGAGGCAGGATTTGTCGATCCGGCACGTTCCGTCTGCGAGAACATGGCGATTAAGGTGTTGCGGTCACGGCTGGCTACGTTCTTTGTGAGCACTAAAGGCTTAGGCCAAAGGTTATGTCAACATCCCCCAGGTGGAGCGTGCAGTCGCGGTGCCTGCAGACACCTGGAGGGGTCGACCTAGACTTCCTTCCAAAACTTGTAAGCTTTCTTTGACACTCATGTCGAAGGCTTACAATGCTGCGGGACAGGTCGCTTCTGCCCTCCAAATGCCCTGAAAGACTGGATGATGAAAAGTCTAGGTCCAACATGCGACCCAACTCGCATGAGCGAGTTACGCACGGCCACTGATCTTGCGGTCCGGGCGACGAAGGCCACGGCACATGCCTTGGGTCGGTCGATGTCCACACTTGTGGTCCAAGAGAGGCATCTCTGGCTCAATCTTGCGCAGATGGGCGACACCCAGAAGGCCCGCCTGCTTCTCAGTAGTCCCGCCCCCCTGCGGCGGCTCCTCCGGTCCCAGGGCCCTCCCAGACGACGACACGCAAAAGACGCAGACCCCCGCAGAGGAAGGCATCTGCCCCCTGTCAGCCCCCTAAGAAGTCCTCTAAGCGGCCCTGACAGGAAGAACCCAGGGAGTTTAACATCGGGCCCGACCCTGGCCATTCCATCGCCCACGGGTCGGAGAGGGAAGCTGCCTGCTGCCTTATCAGGGCCTGGCACCCACATTCTCACAAAAAGAGTTTTTCTTCCTGGGTTTTCTCTCTCCACAGCACCCTCAACTCGACGGTGTCTTGGACAAAACACGCTGCTGGCCGCAACCTCCATCGGACGTTGCATCATTCAGCGACACCAAGCAGGTAAGTCAACAGAGCCATCGACCTCCCCGGGGTTCCGCCCTGTGCGAGGTGACCGCTCTCTCAGCTACCGAACCAGCCTCACACGGCACGGTGAGGCAGATCGTCCCTCTGGTTTCGCTGTCACGGTTCTTGGGCGCTTGGCTAGAGTGCACCAGCCCATCACGCTGGCTAGAGAGGACGATCTGTCTTGTTTATGCGATCTAGTTCGCTAGACGCCCGCCCAAGTTTCGGGGCATTCTCCACACCTCGGTTCAAGGGGAGAACACTCCCGTGCTTCGGGCCGAGGTTGCCGCCCTTCTGGCGAAAGGTGCGATCGAACCCGTCCCTCTAATCAAGATGTCTTCTGGGTTTTACAGCCCGTACTTCATAGTGCCCAAAAAAGGTGGGGGGCTGTGCCCCATTCTGGATCTGCGCCTTCTGAACAAGCACCTACACAAGCTACCATTCAGGATGCTGATGCAGAAGCGCATCTTGGGCTCAGTTCATCACCAAGATTGGTTCGTGGCAATCGACCTGAAGGACGTGTACTTTCACGTCTCCATCCTCCCTCGACACCGACCGTTCCAGCGGTTCACGTTCGAGGGAAGAGCGTATCAGTACAAGGTCCTGCCCTTCGGTCTGGCCCTGTCTCCACAGGTTTTTAACCAAACTCGTAGAGGCTGCCTTAGTGCCCCTGAGGGAGCAAGGCGTGCGGATACCAACTATCTAGACGACTGGCTTATCTTGTCAGGCGGACTCCAGCGGTCCCGCTGAAACATTTTCAGAGGCTCCAGGGGCACATGGTATCCTCGACAGGGGTATTCCCTCTCGGGTTGATGCACATGTGACCGCTTAAGCACTGGCTTCAGAGTCGTGTTCCCTGGACGGCATGGCACACCGGCACCAGGCATACGGTAACGCCTCAGTGCCTTCGCACCCTCACCCCCAAGGTCAGACCTGACCTTTCTCCGAGTGGTGGTTCCACTCGGGCAGGTTTCGAGGCACGTTGTAGTCATGACAGACGCCTCTCTGCAGGGGTGGGGTGCCGTGTGCAACCGGCATGCAGTATTGGGGCAGTGGACAGGTCCCCGGCTGCAGTGGCACATCAACTGCCTAGAGTTGCTGGCTGTCCTTTTTGGCACTGAGGAGGCTCCAGCCCCTTGTGCAGGACAAACGCGTGCTGCCATGGTGTACATCAGTCAACAAGGCGGCATACGCTCACGGCAGATGTCACGACTTGGTTCTCAGACCTGGTGGCTCTGATGACAGATCCCCCCTGGCCGATTCCCCTGACGAAGGACCTTCTGTCGCAGGGGAAGGGCAGGGTGTGGCACCCCAAGCCAGGCCTTTGGAATCTCCATGTCTGGCCCCTGGACAGGACGAGACCTTGAGTGGCTTGCCGCCGGCGGTCAGAGAGACCCACTGCAGCGACCGGGACCAATTCTCACTATTAACTAGTTGCTTATTGGATGCATATTTTTAGCATATTGACTGTTTATTAGTACTTATAAAGCACATATTCAACATGACCATATTCTACTTCCCTAATCCTACCTAATACCTAAACCTAACAACTACCTTACTAACTATTAATAAGCAACAAATTAGTAGTTTACTGAGGCAAAAGTCATAGTTAATGGTTTATTAATACAGAGAATTGGACCTTAAAATAAAGTGTGACCAAATAAATATATTAAATTTATAAATATATAAAAAAAACATTTTCACATCTCAACACACAACTCCTGCTAGAATGAAAATGTTATAAACTTGTGTTCTTTTGAATGGTGTAGTTGGACCAAAGGCAATGTGTGGAGAATCTGGAGCTTAATTTTCATGTCAAATTCCATGTATCCTTTTTTATTTGTGTTCCTTAGGAATTTACCCCACAACCTTCAATGCTTTACCAGCTGAACTACAGGAACACAATCTTTAAAGGAGCCGCTCTTAATCCCACACAGTACATAACACAATCACTTCATCAATCTCTCTGGTAAAGATCTCTGTGTCCCTGGAGCTCATCATGGTTTCATCCCCAGAGAACACACATACTGTACTGATGACAGAATTGTGAAATAATTATAGCTTGAAGGAACTGTAAATTGTCAAAAGTCAAGTGTTTATTTATTTGTTATTATTATTATCAGGGTTTGTATGTTGATGTTTTTGCTTGTCTGCATAGCTCTTTGCAACATGAATTCTGGTGTTACAAGAAGATGTCACAATTTTCAATTGGATTTGAAGCTGGGTAAATCGGGGTGGTCCGTTTCATATGTCAGAAGTTTAGCAATGTGTTAAGATACAATGGCTGCATGGGACAGAATTTAAGACACAAGTAGCTGGGACTGGGGCCAGTGCATCAAAGAACACCTTAGCAACGCCATAACAACAGCCCAGAACCCCTCAATAGCAACCACATAAGGAGTCTGCCAGCTACACCCGACAACACAGCATCACGTCAGCTTTACTCACATCATCTTCTAAAAGAGAATAGAGCCACTGCAGAATAAACACATACACACGATTCTTTAAAGAGGTTTTATATTGATTTAGAGTGAAGACATTGTAGTGTATTAATATATGATTTTCTTAAAAAAGAACCTCAACTAGCAAATATCAGAGGATTAGAACAAAGATCATTAGCACAACATAAATGACACAAATACGTTTGTAGAAGAAGTGCTGAAGGTTTTGTAAAATCATTTCTGGAGTGTGTACAGTAGCTTCATGAGATCAGTCATCGGTCACAGATAAAAGAGAAATGAATTGCTGTGGCTCTCCATCCAGCACAAACACAGCACGTCCTGGGGAAGGAACGGATGGCTACGATCAATTCTTCTAATGAAAGCATTCAACTACAAAACACAACAGGAATCCCGTGAGCAGATGGCTTGATCAATGTATTTCTCCATTGTGGAATGACAAATCACAATGTTTGTGTGTTCTCCTCATAACCCTCGAAAACCCCCGAGCCTCAAGAAACGACAGAGAACAAACGTATTCCATCACTGCAAAGACAGAGGATTTGGCTTCTTGTTTTTTTATTATGTAAATGAAAGTGAAGACGCAGTAAGAGTGGTTTGCATATCGTGACCTTGATGTGCCTTGAGCTCCTGTGGGCACGAATGCAAATGTAAGAGTCTGGCTAACATCCAACAGTGTGCGGAGGGTATCATTCAGAGGAAAAATGATGACTGCTGACCTCAGACCTGTGATAGACACCTTGAGCTGTTCAGAGTCCATCACGATCAGAAGAATCCACTGATGACGTCTAATGTAACTGTTTACATTAGTACATAACCCGCACACTAACAAACCAATCACAGTCTTTCTTAAGCATTCCTTAGTTATTTCTTAATTATACAACAGTTCTTTCTGGTTCTCGAATCTGATTGGCTGAGAGCCATGCGATATTCCACCAGGATCACCACGGGAACTGACTGTTGAACCGCTTCACTGACTGTTTGTATCACTCCGCCACTAAACTAACTGGGACTATTCTGTCCTCGCAACTGCGTCACTCTGAAGAAGTTAGACAGGTAGCTAACAAGCAAACACACACACACACACACACACACACACACACACACACACACACACACACACACACACACACACNGTCGGACTATGCAGTCCCGCAACTGCATCACTCTGAAGAAGCTAGACAGCTAGCTAACAAACACACACACACACACACACACACACACACACACACACACACACACACACACACACACACACACACACACACACACACACACAAAGCAGTTTATCCTTTCCAGAATGTTTACTTCTGTGATGCTTTCTCATTTTTTTGTCAAGGTGGCGACTGGAACACACACTAACGTGAAACTAAAGGTCGTCAGTGTTGGCAGTGTCTCTTAGCAATTTATTCACAGCGTTCTGCGCTCATGGTTTAAAAAAAAATACAGCACAGAACGCAAGGGTCTCGATCACGCGCTTAAGATAATAGAATTGTCATTTACACATTCTCAATGAGCTGCATTTAAAGGTCTCTCTCTTTCATTCACGCGTACGCCTGCCTCGTTATTTCTCACTAATAACTTCACTGAAGCAGCACACCGCACATTTAAAATAAGAGACAGTTTGGAATTAGTAGGTTTGTTTAACTGAATGCTGGGCTGGAATTCGTGGCGGAAGAAAGAAGTTCGCCAGTTCCTTTAAACACATGAGGGTTTTAAAGCACTCCGATGTTGTTTCTGGTTTATCTACACACGTGTGCCATCGAACTGTTGTATAAATGCAATATCGCTCTCGTAGTCCTGTATACAGTGCTCTTATATCAGCGGCTGTGATTGCCTCCTGCGGCCTCGTGCCTCTGGCCTAATGACAGCCATGCTGATATAAGAGCACTGTATACACTCCTACTCCAGCCCAGTGTTGCCAGATGGCTTCTTTTGAACGGGTTAGACCGGAGAAAACTGCATTGGGCGGGTGGACAAAATTTGGGCTGCTTATGAAATTAAAACCCGCCCAAGCAGCTTGCCTTTTATTTGCTTTTGATTTGTCAAGTTATTTCAAAACGTTTGAAAATAATGTGTAGTGCCATCATAAACCCATTATTCTTTAACACAGCCCTTATTGGTTCAGTTTAACCAATCAGGTCTGTGATAGTGAGACCTCACCTGTCAATCAATCGACAGTTGAGATCATGTGATGGCTCGTGAGTGATGGGGTTTTGCCGCGAAAAAGTACCATATTTTGTATATTGAAGCGATCGCAATGCCAAAGTGGCACAAATATATGTTGCACGCAGAGATGGGCAGTATTTTAATTACATGTATTTGAAATACGTATTTAATTACTTTTGAGTATTTTGTAATTTGTATTTTCCTTAACAAAAAAAGTAAAATGTAATGTGTAATTAAATGCTTTGAGAGACTGTATTTTGTATTTTAAAATACTTAAATACTTTTTAAATTATGTCGTTTTATTCTTGCCTACAATAACCTCACCAGGCAGTGGTGGCACCAGTGTTCTGAAAGTGGTGGGGCAAATTTTGATACTGAAATATGTAATAAAATTTGATCTATCAATAATAATTTTAGCTAAACAGCTTGTGGCACAGCAAATGCAAGCAGAACACAAAAATATATAAAAAATATAATTTATTAAACAGTAAAGAGCCCTGTTCTAGACTTTGGTGATCTTTCATTCCATTAAAGGATACTTCACATCTCATTTACCTTTACTGCCATAGTAGGGAAAATAAATATTATGGGAGTCAATGGGAATGAGATCTGACATTCTTCCAAATATCTTTAGAAATCTTTATAATCTCTAGAAATGTATACAGGTTTGGATCAATCTGAGGGTGAGTAAATGATGACAGAATTTTCATTATTGGGTGAAGTATCCCTTTAAATTGCTGAAAATCTTTAAGATGATAATATTTTAAGGCATATTTAAGTATACCTTTAATAGCTTTAAAAATGTCAAAGTTATTGATGTGCTGTAGAAAAACAGATAGACATTCATTGCTAGATTTAAAGTGATTCTACATGCATACCTGACTGTTTCCAGGGAAATCAGTTGAATCATCTTTTTGTCTGAGAGAAGATGTAGATGTACACCTGTCATTTGTCTATAAAACATACTGTACAATTTGCTTTTAACGCTATACACTCTAAAAACAGTTGTGTTAAAAACAAGACATTTCGTGTTCATTTAAGGACAAAACATTAATGTTGTTCCTGTAAATGCTAGTGCATCTGGATGGTAACCCACCCACTAGCTGAATTATAAGTTTGGATTGTTTTCTCAACCGAGTCAGACCTGTCTGTTATTAAGTGCGTTTGACTTATTCCGAGGCTGCGCACGCAGACCGATCGGCGTATGACATTAACGTGTTTCAAAAGCAACATTTTCCAATCACTCTCGAGGTACTTTGATTTAAGCAAAGAAAGTAAAGAAACCGCTTTTGTGCTTAAAGGTAAAGTATCTAGTAAAATCTACTATCAGATATCATTCACTGAAAGTCATAGGACAAAAGATTAGCGCAAATAGCTAGAATTTATCTGCTAGCTAAAGAGTGACTTGTGTTGTCTAGTGGCTCTCCTGTTTTTGCCAAGTGGTTGAAATCCTTCGGACAACATCATGTTGACCCTGGGACAACATTTAAATCAACCAATCAGATTTCAGAAATACGTATACAGTTTATTTTAAGTTTAATCTTCCAACCAGGATTAGATGCTGCTAGACGATTGTTTCTCACTTATCATTTCCCTCTGATTTTAGGGGTAAGTTATGGTTTGGGTTGGGGTTTGGTGTGGGTTTAGGTTTTATTTATAAAAATGTTGTCCTTAGGTCAACAAAATATGTTGTCCTGACTCTGAGGACATCGACCACTTGGCAAAATCAGGTCGAGCGTTGTCTAGTGGTGCCGGATCGCAGTAATTTCCGCGGGCAGGTGGTTCAAGCAACAAAAAATAACATTCTGATTAGTTGTGGGTGGGTTAATTAATATTAACAAGATGCGCCACTGCCATAACAATTAATGGGGGGGTATAAAATGCTCAACATGGCCGCTCTAGCGAAGGAACTCCGCCCTCCAGTGATACGAGCCAATCGTCAATCAGTATTGACTGAGGATTCTCTGGGGCGGGGCTCTCGTGAGGAGCTTGCCAGGCTGTGCATGCACAGTAGATGAAGCGATCTTGAAAAAGATGGTTTTTAATGAAATTTAAGCTTAGCAAACCCAAGTTATGGTACAGTTCATGTCAGGTTTAATTATTGATAGGACATATGCTGTTTAATTGTGATTTTTGCCAGCGATTTAAAAAATATCTGCCTTCCCCCATTAAAGTAGATAGGACAGTGGACTTGCTATTAACTGCCCAGAGGCTTGCAAACATGGCAGCCGAGTGGCACGACTTCCGTAAACGGACGTTGGTCGTGGGAGAATGAGATAAATCAATAATGATAATAATATTAAAATGACGTGAGGCCTACATATGTATGTAAGTGTGTTGCTAAAATCTGCTGTTCTGCTGTTTAGAAAACTTTTCTTTCTTCTGTGTATCTAACTCCACTGTTACTCTCGCACTTTAAATGATTTCTTATAAACAAATATTGTATTTTTGTATTTTCAAATTACAAATTACTTGTATTTTTGTATTATTACTTGTTAAATACATTTTTCACAGCAGTATTTTGTATTTTATTTAAATACATTTTATGAGTAAGTATTTGTAATTTGTAACTAAATACTTTTTGATGTATTTGTGCCCATCTCTGGCTGCACGGTAGGGAGAGTAAGTCAAATCTCGTGGATTACACATGTGGTGACAGACGACTCGAAGATTTTGTAAATATAACTATAACTGAATTCACAGCAGCAAACTGAATATGGGATTCTACTAACGTTACTTCTGTTCATCATACTCGTCCTTGACAGCTGCTGGACTTGCTAAATTTTGCATTATATGTTCTGCAATATAAACTTCACGAAAGACGTACTGTAGTTCTTGTCAGATGTTAAGGCAACTCTCAAAGGTAAGCGCAATATTGTTGCTGCTGTTCTTTTTTCGTTCTGTTGGATGTATCAATGAATTGCACATTTTGGGCTGCCGTGCTACTTTAAACTACACAGTAAAAATCACAGCCGGCTTATTATCCATCCATATTTTATCCAAAGTAACAGCAGCCATTAGCAAATGTCACAGAAGTGCAGAAGCTGTGAAATTCCTGACAAACTGCAAGTCCAATCAAATAAAATAAGGTGGTGTATTAACATTACAGTGTATACTTTAAGTAAGTAAGAGAGTATCATATGGGTAGTTGGATTAGATTAGATTAGATTAATTTTATTGTCCATTCTGTTTGTCACAGAGCGGAAAATTAACAGACTAATATGTTAATTTGTCCTATGGTGTGACAGAAAAAATGTAGAAAAAAACCTAACAATTAAGATAAATCTCATTTATGCTATTGTATATGAGAAATATAAATATTAACGGTAACACTTTACATTAAGGTACCCTTTATAAAGCATTTATAAATGTATTCATTAATGATTAATAAGTTGTTTACAAATGCATTATAAAGCAGTTATAACTGAATGAATGAATGAGGCATTTAACTGCATGAATAAAAAGGGGGATTCTAACGAAATACCTGCCAAATATGTTATAAATGCTTAATGTGTTTATTGTGTTATAAAGAGTATTTTTTTCATTATTTACTTGACTCGAAAGCAGATTCATTATTATCTTGATGTTGTTTGCAAAATAGGCTGTCAGACGGGGGACTGTAGGGTGTTATGTTGTTTTTTCTTATTATTGTATATTTAAATCTGAAGTCGCGTTTGTTCTTGTGCTGGTTTCATTTGTTATTGGGAGATATTGGGAGGCGTGTCCAAACCCAGGTACAGGACTTAAACGGTGAACTCTGCCCAGTTTGTGGGATAAGCATTTTGTTGCAGCTGAAGTCAACTGAAGCACGTAAGTGTAATTGATTAATCTTGACTTATTGAGTTTAAACGCAGTGTCATTGCTTTGTTTACTACCGTGTTTGTCACGTGTTGAAGTCACGTTTGTTCTCGTGCTGGTTTCGTTTGTTATTGGGAGATATTGAGAAGCGTGTCCTGCTGATTTCAATAGCATGATTCAGACGGATATATAAGTGAATTGACACCGTGGCAGCAGTCGCTGCAGCCTAATCACGTGCAACCCTCATCGCGTGAAGACCGAAGAGCGTAAAGACCATCGACTCTACCTGACTCCACTGAGCAAGGACACCGACAAGGCACTTCAGTATTAACTTTTTGCACTTCTTGTTATTTGTCTTGTATATTTCTTATTCCCTGCTTTTCAATATGTGTTTTCAAATCCCTACTGTCACTACAACTCGTAAATCACCAGTATCACGTAGAAGGCCACGCAATGCTAATGCTAATAATTTGCGCACTCCTTCAGCATCCACAACTACCTCACTTACATTTCCCTGTCACGGTCCTGCCTTCTTGTTCAAGATTTTCTAGTCGTGTGGCAGGATCGGGACAGAGCCCTTATGTTTAGTGTGAGAAGCCATGGGGTGTTTACCTTTTTGACATTCCATGTGCCTTCTCGTGTCTTGTCATTGGCCCCGTCCCTCTCGTTTCCTGTATTGCTTCCCTGCCGTGTCTTATGTTTCTCACCTGCCCCTCGTTATCTTCCTTTGTTTGTTCCACTTTAAAATGCCCTCATGTATCATTGTCCTGTGCTCGTGCGTTGCGTTCGATGTGTTCTATGCCTTGTGTAAGACGTTGCGTCTTTTCATGTCCTGGAAACTTCTTGTCACAGTAAGTCTAGTCAGTGTTAGTCTTTGTCAAGTGTTGTCTTAAGTCTAGTTTATTTAGTTTAGTGTTCCTGTCTAGTCTGTTATTATATCCCCTCTGTTTTGTTGTTTTACCCCCTCGTGGGTTTTTGATTTGTTTTATTTTGTTAAATAAAAGTCTGTGTTAACCCCTTCACCTCTGGCTGCGTGCAATTGGGTTCTTCTTCATACATTCCGTGACATTTCCCATTGGTTTATGGAACTTCCAATCTGTTGTAAACAAAGAAGATTTCATCACAGCTTTTGCTAAACACTCTGGTCTTTCTATTTTAGCACTTACTGAAACCTGGATCAAGCCAGAGGACACTGCCACACCGGCTGCTCTCTCAAATAACTACACTTTCTCCCACAGCCCACGCATATCAGGGAGGGGTGGAGGAACCGGTCTACTTATCCCCAACGACTGGAAATTCAAACAGCTGGCACCCTCGTGTGACAACATCTCCTTCAAGTCACATGCTGTTACTATCATCCACTCTGTATAAAACTATGTTATCTATCGTCCCCCAGGTCAGCTTGGACATTTCTTGGAGGAGTTGGATACGCTTCTGTCATCCTTCCCCGAGGATGGTACTCCTCTGGTGGTACTTGGAGACTTCAACATCCACCTTGAAAAACCACAGGCTGCCAACTTCACCAACCTGACTGGGCCATTTGACCTCAAGCGAGTTCCCACTTCAGCAACCCATAAGTCTGGTAATCAACTTGATCTTATCTACACACGACACTGCTCCACTCATCACTCCCAGGTCACCGCGCTGCACACGTCGGATCATTTCCTCATTACTCTTGATCTCGACCTAACTTCTCCAGACACTACACATGCTTGGTCACATTCCGTAACAACCTACGATCACTCTCTCCCTCCCGCTTATCCTCTGCGGTCTCTGCTACGCTCCCTCCCTCTGAACAGCTCTCTCTCTCTTGGATGCTAACAGTGCCACCTACACTCTTTGCTCCACACAAACCTCCTGCTTAGACAACCTATGCCCTCTAACATCCAGGCCATCTTGTGCATCGCCATCTGCCCCCTGGTTATCTGATGTTCTCCGTGAACATCGTGCCACGCCCAGGTCTGCTGAGAGAAAGTGGCGCAAATCTAAAGAACCCGCTGACCTCGGTCTCTATCAGTCTCTCCTCTCTTCTTTCTCTGCTGATGTCTCCTCTGCGAAAAACTCAGTACTACCACGCTAAAATCAACAACTCGCCTGACTCTCGTACTCTCTTTAAAACCTTCTCTGCTCTTCTTTGCCCGCCTGCCCCCTCACCTCCATTCGACTTAACAGCTGATGATTTTGCGTCTTTCTTCGTAAAAGAAAACTACTACCATCAGCTGTCAGTTCTCTGTGCCGCCGCCTCTTGATCACGCCCATACCCCCGACACATGGTCGTTCCCCTCTTTCTCTCTCCTATCTCAAGAGGATGTCTCCAAGGTCATGTCTTCTAACCACCCAACTACCTGCCCGCTAGATCCCATCCCCACTCATCTCCTCCAGGCCATCTCTCCATCGGTTGTTTCCGTTCTGACGCACATTATCAACTTGTCTCTCACCACTGGTACATTTCCCACAGTCTTCAAAGAGGCCCATATTACCCCACTACTGAAGAAACCCACTCTTAATCCTGCACTGTTTGATAACTACAGACCGGTATCTCTCCTCCCCTTCATTGCTAAAACTCTTGAATGTGTGGTATGTAACCAGCTCTCATCCTTTCTCACCCAAAACAACCTCCTGGACAGCAACCAGTCTGGTTTCAAGAGCGGTCATTCCATGGAGACTGTGCTGCTCTCTGTCATTGAAGCCCTGAGACTGGCAAGAGCTGCCTCGAACTCATCTGTACTCATCCCACTGGATCTGTCTGCTGCCTTTGACACCGTTAACCACCACATCCTCCTGTCGACCCTCAAGGCTATGGGTGTCTCTGGAGTGGTGCTACAATGGTTCAGGTCTTACCTCACAATTTAGAGTATCCTGGAGAGGAGAGGTCTCTGAGCCCCAACATCTCGACACAGGGGTGCCTCAGGGCTCAGTGCTTGGCCCGTTGCTATTTTCTGTATACATGACATCCCTTGGCTCTGTCATCCAGAAACATGGCTTTTCCTATCACTGCTATGCGGATGATACACATCTCCACCTGTCATTTCAGCCTGATGATCCAACTGTGTTTGCATGCATTTCAGCATGCCTAGCCGACATTTCGCTCTGGAAGAACAAACATCACCTGCAGCTGAACCTTGCTAAAACAGAACTGCTTGTAATCCCGGCCGACACAAAGATTCATCACAACTTCTCCATTCAACTGGGCTCATCAACCATCACATCTTCCAGAACGGACAGAAACCTGGGAGTGGTGATTGACGATCAGCTTAACTTCACTGATCAGGTTGCCAGCACCACCCTGTCCTGTAGATTCATCTTGTACAATATTAGGAAAATTAGACCTTTCCAATCCGAGCATACTACGCATGTCCTAGTCCAGGCTCTTGTTCTGTCCAGACTGGACTACTGCAATGCGCTTCTGGCTGGACTTCCTGCTTGCACAAAAAACCCTCTGCAGATGATCCAGAATGCAATCACCAAGAGTGGTCTTCAACGAACCGAAGAGAGCACACGTCACCCCTCTCTTCATTAAGTTACATTGGCTCCCTATAGTTGCTCAATTCTAAATTCGCCTCGCGGAGAGTGGCGACTCCACCCCCGCGCAGTCCAGCTCATTTGGGTGCAGTTCGGGCAGGCTCAGGTGGACCTGTTCGCCTCCCTCGAAACCACCCATTGCCCGCTTTGGTACTCCCTGACCGAGGGACCCCTCGGCACGGATGCCCTAGTGCACAGCTGGCCGCGGGACAAGCGGAAGTACGCCTTCCCCCCTTTGTGAGCCTCATTGCACAGACCCTGTGCAAGGTCAGGGAAGAGGAGCATCAAGTGTTATTCGTTGTGCCACACTGGCCCAACCGGACTTGGTTCTCGGAGCTAATGCTCTTGACGACAGCTCTCCCCTGGTCGATTCCCCTGACGAAGGACCTGCTTTCCCAGGGGAAAGGCACGTTATGGCATCCCAGGCCAGACCTCTGGAACCTCCATGTATGGCCCCTGGACGGGACGAGGAGATCCTGAGTGGTCTACCCCCGGCGGTGGTAGAGACCATTTCTCAGGCTAGGGCACCAGCCACTAGGCGACTGTACGTCTACAAGTGGCGCCTCTTCTCGTCCTGGTGCGCTTCTCGAGGAGAAGACCCACGGAGTTGTGCGATCGGGTCCGTGCTGTCCTTCCTACAAGAGAGACTCGAGACTGACCTCTCCTCATCCACACTGAAAGTGTATGTAGCCGCTATCGCCGCTAATCACAACTCAGTTGCTGGATAGTCTCTAGGACAGCACGACCTGGTCATTAGGTTCCTAAGGGGCGCGAGGAGGTGGAATCCGCCTCACCCGTGCTCCATACCCTCTTGGGACCTGGATGTGGCCCTGACGGGCCTCACCAGACCCCCCTTCGAGCCCCTAGGTGATGCCGCTCTTCCTCATCTCACGATGAAGATGGTTCTCCTGATGGCGCTCGCCTTCATCAAGAGGGTAGGGGACGTACAGGCATTCTCCGTGTCCCCTGACTGCCTACAATTTGGACCCAGGGATTCTCACATTACCCTGAGACCTCGGCCCGGCTACGTGCCCAAAGTTCCCACCACTCCCTTTCGGGACCAGGTGGTGAACTTACAGGCGCTCCCCACCAGGGAGGAAGACCCAACCCTGTCCGTGTTGTGTCCAGGATGCGCACTGCGCCTTTACTTAGACCGCACACAGAGCTTCAGGAGCTCGGATCAGCTCTTTGTCTGTTTCGGAGGTCAGCAGAAGGGGAGAGCTGTCTCCAAGCAGAGGTTGGCGCAATGAATTGTGGACGCTGTCACTACAGCCTACCAATCCCAAAATCGCCTGTGCCCACTCGCAGTGAGAGCTCACTCCACCCGGGGTATAGCCTACTCGTGGGCACTGGCACGCGGCGCCTCTCTGACAGACATTTGCAAAGCTGTGGGTTGGGCTACACCCAGCACCTTCACGAGGTTCTACAACCTCCGCGTAGAACCGGTGTCAGCCCGCGTCCTGCATGGCGACATGTAGGACCGGCAACCGGTAGGGTGTACGCCTATGATGGTACCTTCCCCCTCTCTAGAGTGGGTCAGAGTACTATTCAGCCTCCATTCTTTCCCCACTGGGTGAAGAACAGGCACTCCATCCATCACTAAGCAAGCACCACATGTGGGCGGGCTGGGCAGAGCAGCCCTGCCCCTTAGGCCGGGTACCACCTGAGTTATTCGACATGGCTCTAACCGGACCTAGTGCTACCAGATGTTGCAACCCCCCAACTAGGCGTTCCGTCTGATGTATCCTCATGCTGGTTCCCACCTTGGTAACCCATGACCTTCCCTAGGTGGACCTCCACTTCGCGGTTAACTCCTTCAGTCCGCAATTTCTCCCATGAGTTCTCCCCCATCGGTGAGACCATGCTGGTATCTCCACTAACTCCTCCCTCCGGTAGGAAGTGGTCTCTGTAGCGCATCCCCCGCTTGAGGAAGTAGCGCTTACCCAGTGCCTTACAGTACCAGGCGGCTTCTCGCTGTTAGAGAAACAAGGCCGCCGCATGTGAGGCCGAAGGTAGGGGCCTGCCCACCTTTTCAACGAAGCTCTGGGACCCCCTACCTGCCCACTGGTAGGTTACAATTTCTCAGTAGCGTTCGGTTGACATGCCCAGGCCAGTCACCGTCGCTTCGCTAGAGTTGTGACAGGGCACAGTGTTGTGGCGTTTTCCATAGGAACCCCATCTGTCGGTTAGACACAACGTCGAGAGACCGACAGAAAGGGAACGACTAGGTTACGGTTGTAACCTCGGTTCCCTGATGGAGGGAACGAGACGTTGTGTCCTTCTTGCCACAACACGTGCTGCCCACTACAGCAGTCGTGAGAGGTCTCAGGCTCCTCAGAACTAAGGTGAATGAATGAAGCACGCCATCTCCTTTTTATACCCGGATATCGGGGGAGGAGTCCGGCATGCAAATTTCATTCGGCAATTTTCATTGGCCTTTTCTAAGTAGTCGGAAGCGATTGGTTCTCAAGGACGAACCCCATCTGTCGGTTCGACATAACGTCTCGTTCCCTCCATCAGGGAACTGAGGTTACAACCGTAACCAAGAAGTTCTGCAACTGTTTTATTATTTTAAATATCAACATCCACATTTGGACATTATCATTTGGACATGTACCACATGTAAATGAAATTAAGTATTAAAATGTTTTGTAAACACTAGCTCAAGCAAAACATTTTTGAATCATTATGATGAAAACATGCACATTTATTACATATGTGTGGTTTATCTAGAGATGGCGACTTGATGTTTTCCTTCAGGAATTAATTGGACTGTTTGAAGCTTGAAGCATGGTCATTGGACAGTCAGTATACAGTAGTCCCGCCCTCAGGACATACAAGAGATGTCATTTGCAGGTGAGATTCGTGTTTTTGATGAAGGATTTTGAGGGCACATGAATTAAAAAAGTATCACACTGGATTCACGCTGCAAGATTCCAATTTAAAAATAGAAATAGCTGATTTCATGGTGCTGTCATGACCTCACCGAAGCGGAACCTGGTCTCCAGCGCCATCATTTAAACACATTTTAAGGGATCATTTTCAGTAGACATGCAGGACCAATGTCAAGAAGCACTGATGCTGTTCTGACAACACTACACTTCTGCGTCACAGTTTCTCATGTAATAGCTGAGCATAGTGCTCGAATTAAAACACGTCCCCACCAAGAGATGTTTTTTATGGGGGGAACCAAAATTATATATATATATATATATATATATATAT
>NC_079902.1:685816-696201 GCF_024868665.1 Triplophysa rosa | reverse complement strand
ATATATATATATATATATATAATGAGTTTTTAATAAAAAATATTGTTAGACAATAGGCCTACTAGACATATTCTTCATGCAGTTCTGTGCACTAGAATTGTACCTTTTACCTTTTTATTTTTTTCGACTTTATCAGACAGGCACCACACAACCAGTACATGACATGATGTGCAAATCATCAGTGTGCAGATCACCACCACCTCACACTCACACAACAATCACAGACATTAACACATCATCTTTAACGTCAACAGAGTGGAGAAGCGAGGCATCCAATGTGTGAAGCATCGTAAATGTCCCATGGCCGTGAAAATGGAATATTTCTTTATTTCTGAAAAATTCATTACAGCCACACATTTATCAAACGTTCCTGTGAAAAAACGCTGTAGCGAAACTCTCCACAGGTCAGTTTTCAGTCACAGCGGTACATGTGCGGTGGGATTGTTTCAAACAAGAACATGGAACAGTTTAATGAAGAAAGGTTTTCTGAGTGGCATTCTGTTGCTCGCTGTTATTAACAGATAAAAGGAAAACCATGTATGTGTCAGGTGTTTTGAAGAGGAGTCCATCAAACAGATAGGCTTGGATTAATAAAAGATAAGAACAGACCTTTTCTTAATGGAAGACAGCCAGAGTGACTTTCCTTGTCCGTCTATTAACATTTTTACAAGACCTGCCGGGAGCAATGAAGTTTTGAGATGAGCTGTGTTATATGTGAATGTATGGCGTCATTGTTAGACATAATGCACAGCAGTTCCTTTATTTTCAAAAACTATCCAGTCACTTCATTCCTTTGATGCTCTTCAAGACAGTTATTACAGTAGGTGATTTGTTTTCATTTAAGGTTTCCATCCATCCCTATTTTATGCGTCACTCTTTCGAGATTTACATTTACATTTAGTCATTTAGCAGATGCTTTCATCCAAAAAGTGCCTTACAAGTGAGGTAAACAATGATGACAAAGATGACTTTGACTTTATTATTCACCGTTTTGTTTTATTACTGTGATTTGATTTACTGTTATTTCATGCATTAGATGTATTTATAGCTTCTTAACATGTTAGGTAATTTGATGATGTCAAAGTGTAAGGATTTGTGTTGATATGGGATATGGGTCTGCTTTATCTTAGAATTGCACTGAGAAAGGCTTTGGGCCAAACAGAATGAAATTTGCATGCCAGACTCCTCCCCGGATGTCCGGGTATAAGAGGGAAGCCAGCGTGCTCATTCATTCACCTTTGGTCTAAGGAGCCTTAAGCATCCTCCCCCGACCGCTGGGGTGGGCGGCCAGTGTTGTGGCATGAGGGACACAACGTCTCGTTCCCTCCATCAGGGAACCGAGGTTACATCCGTAACCAAGACGTTCCCTTTCTGTCGATCTCTCGACGTTGTGTCGAACCGACAGAATGGGGTTCCTATGTAAGACGCCACAGCACTGAGCCACGTCACAATCTCTGCAGAGCGACGTTGACTGGCCTGGGCGACTCAGACGAAGACGCTAACGTGAAATTATGACCATCCAGTGGAGAGGAAGGGGGACCCAGAGCTTTACCACAAAGTTCTCTAAATGGCGAGAAGCCGCCCGGCACCGTAAGGGCCACTGGGTAAGCATTATTCCCCCCGGGGGAAAAACGCTGCAGAGACCACTACCTACCGTAGGGAGGAATTAGTGGAGACACCACATGGTCTCACAAACAGGGGAGAACTCATGGGAAAATGTGCGGACTGCAGGAGTTAACTGCAAGGTGGGAGTCCACTTAGGGAGGTCATGGGTTGCCGTGGTGGGAACCATTCATGAGGATACATCAGACGGAACAGCCCACGGAGGGGGGTTTACCACGTCTGGAGCACTAGGTCCGGTTAGAGCTATGTGGGAGATAACTCAACTGTTCCCCGGCCTAAGGGGGCAGGGCTGCTCTGCCCAGCCTGGCCTGAGGAAGGTGCTAGTGATGGAAAAAATGCCTGTTCTTTACCCAGTGGGGGAAAGAGGGGAGGCGTAATAGCCGCTGATCCCCCTAAGGAAGGGGGAAGGGCTTTCGCAGGCGTACGCCCTACCGGCTGCCGGTCCTACACTTTGCCAGGATGCGGGCTGACACCGGTTCCGCGCGTAGGTATTAGAACCTTACGGAGTCGTTAGGCATAGCCCAACCCGCAGCTCTGCAGATGTCTGCTAGAGAGGCGACCTGAGCCAGTGCCCATGAGGAGTGTGCCTCACTCCCAACGGGCAGGGGCGAATTGAGATCGGTATGCCCTAACGAGGGCATCCACGATCCAGTGCGCCAGCCTCTGTTTGGAGACAGCCCTCCCTTCTGCTGACCTCCGAAACAGACAAAGAGCTGCTCAGAGCTTCTGGGCTCTGCGTGTGGTCCAAGTAGAGGCGCAGTGCACGTACTGGACACAACATGGAAAGGTTGGGTCTTCCTCTCCGGTGGGGAGCGCCTGCAGGTTCACCACCTGGTCTCTCGGAAGAGTGGTGGGAACTTTGAGCACGTAGCCGGGGTGGGGTCTCAAGATAACGTGAGAATCCCGGCCCAGAGTTCTAGGCAATCTGTGGACACGGAGGGTGCTTGCAGATCCCCTACCCTCTTGGAGGTGAGCGCCATCAGGAAAGCCGTCTTTATCAAGACTGAGAAAGAGCAGCAACTCCGAGAGGCTCGAAGGGGGCGGGGCCTCTAGGTCGCAATAGGGTATGGAGCGCGGATAAGGTGGTCACCCTCTCGCGCCCCTTAAGAACCTAATGACCAGGACGTGCTGTCCCAGAGGCTACCCAGCACTTGGGTCATGATGAGCGGCCGTAGCGGCTACATACATTCCCAGTGTGGAGGGGGAGAGATTACTCCCCAGTCTCTCTTGAGGAAGGGACAGCTCGTACCCGACCGAGCAACTCCGCAGGTCTTCTCGCCGAGAAGAGCACCAGGACGAGAAGAGGCGCCACCTATGGGCGTGTAGCCGCCCAGTGGCCGAAGCCCTAGCCTGAGTGATGTCCCAACCAGACCGGGAGTAGGTCACTCAGGATCTCCTCGTCCCGTCCAGACATGGAGACCAGGTTCTGCCTGGGATGCCATAACGTGCCCCTTCCCCTGGGGAAGCAATTCGCCAGGGGGAGCGGCCAGGGGGAGTTGTTGTCAGAGCCTTAGCTCCGAGAACCAAGTCCTGGTTAGGCCAAGGTGCGTAACTAGTACCACTTGATGCTCCTCTTCCCTGGCCTTGCACAGGACCTGTGCAATGAGGCTCACTGGGGGGAAGCGTACTTCCGCTTGTCCCGCGGCCAGCTGTGCGCAAGGGCATCCATGCCAAAGATTGCCTCGGACAGGGAGTAACAAAGCGGACAATGAGTGGAGTCCGGGGAGGCAACAGGACCACCTGTGCCTGGCCGAACTGCTCCAAAATGAGCCGACTGCGCGGGGATGGAGTCGCCACTCTCCGCGAGGCGTCGACTGACGAGAGAGCGCATCGGCTGTCTGGTTCAGGACACCTGGGATGTGTGTGGCTCGCAGGGAACTGATCACCTGCTGACTCCAGAGGAGGAGGCGCCGGGCGAGTCATGTTAGCTGCCGTGAGCGAATGCCACCAATGATATACGCCACAGCAGCTGTGCTGTCCGACCGGACCAGCACGTGCTTGCCCTGCACGAGAAGTAGTAGCCTCCTCAATGCAAGTAGCACAACCAACAACTCTAGGCAGTTGAAATGCCAACGCAGGCGGGGGCCCGTCGACCGCCCCGACACTGCGTGCCCGTTGCACACGGCACCCCAACCCTACAGGGAGGCATCCCTAAGGGGACCCCTGTCCGCAAGATGGTCATGGGAGACCAGGGGGTTAGGGTGTGTCGG
The DNA here is from genome assembly GCF_024868665.1 of Triplophysa rosa. Classification (NCBI taxonomy): domain Eukaryota; kingdom Metazoa; phylum Chordata; class Actinopteri; order Cypriniformes; family Nemacheilidae; genus Triplophysa; species Triplophysa rosa. Next base: position 692,368 of record NC_079902.1, on the reverse strand, counting down.
CAGAAAAGCGTGATGACCATACGCCTGCTGCCGGTGTGCCACGCTCTCCAAGGAACTTGACTCTGTAGCCAGTGTTGGAGCGGTCGTATGTGCATCGACCCGAGGGGGACCACCCCCGCCGAGGACGCCATATATCCCAGGAGCCTCTGAAATGTTTCAGGGGGACTGCTGACTGCCTGAGAGCTTCAGGCAGTTCAACACTGATCCGGCGCGCTCTGTAGTTAGTCGCACTGCCTCTGGGAGGCCGCGAGGGCGCAGTCTTCCTCGTCGCGGGTCTCGCACCCCCCCACGGGGGGTGAGCGGGGCCGCTCATGAGGACAGAGTCGAGTTCCATACCGAGAAAGAGGACGCTCTGCACCGGGGAGAGCTTGCTCTTCTCAGTTGACCTGTAGCCCCACCGATCTAGGTGCCGGAGCACCAGGTCCCTGTGTGTACACAACAGATCTCGAGAGTGCGCCAAGCTGAGCCAGTCGTCGAGATAGTTTAGTACCCGCACACCTCCTTCCCTAAGGGGAAGGAGGGCGGCTTCTACGACCTTTGTAAAGACTCGTGGAGACAGGGACAGACCGAAGGGGAGGACCCTGTACTGATATGCCCGTCCCTTGAATGCGAACCGTAAGAACGGCCGATGTCGAGGGAGGATCGAGACATGAAGTACGCGTCCTTCAGGTCGATTGCTATGAACCAGTCCTGACACCTGACGGATGTCAGGATGCGCTTCTGCGTGATCAAGCTGAAAGGCAGCTAATGAGTAGGTGCCTGTTCAGAACACACAGACCCAAGATAAGGGCGCAACCCCCCGCCTTCTTGGGGACAATGAAGTACAGGCTGTAAAACCCGTTGAACATCTTGGCTGGTGAGACGGGCTCGATCACTCCCTTCACCAGAAGGGTGGCGACCTCGGCCCAAAGTACGGGAACATCCTAGCCTCTGACTGAGGTATATCGGATGCCCTGAAAATTGGCGGGCGTGAGGCGACTGGATCGCGTAGCCGAGACGGATCGTCTTCCCTAGACAGCCTGACAGTCTGGAAAGCCGGACAGGCTCCCAGAATGAGACAGAGGGACTAAAGGTACGATCTTTTTCTGCGCAGCCGTTTATACTCGACATTGCGCTTCGCCATGACGCAACGTCGAGTTTGCCGTTCACTGACGTGCAGAGGGTGGGAGTGGCTGTGATAACCCAGAGAGAGAGGAAACTCTCTTTTTGAGAGTAAGTGGGCGCTAGCCCCCCGGAGGGGGCCAGCAGATGGAGAGACGGGGCAGGATCCATCCCTATCCGACTTCCCAGCGATGTGGCTGGGGTCGGGCCCAATGGTAGCCTCGATCCCCCTGAGGTCTTCCCATGAGGGCCGCTTCGCCACGGCTGCTGATGGGGCGATGGTCTCCTCTTCGCTGTCTCCTCCAGGGGGGGCCGCCTGAGTGGGGGGTGCCAGAGCTGGAGGGCGTCGAAGAGGACCAGGGCTGCTGGGAAGCAGACAGTGCACGGGACTCGACGGCCGAGGCGGCCGAGTCGCGGCACGGAGGACTGCTTCTTTACTGTCGAGAACCCTCCGGTGGAGGCCGTTATCCCGCCTGCCCCCCTCTAACATTAGATTACACTTGTGCAAATGTGTAAAGTCGTAAAACAACACTTAAAATTATTGATTTTAATTAATTTAATTAATTAAAATGTAATTGATTTAAATTTAAATAATTAATTATAATAATTATTAAAATTATAAAATAGGCCTACAGCCTAACGGTGTGCTAATATAATGTCTATTGTCTAGCATGGAAAACACCTATATTGAGCTGTTGTTGTCAAAGATAACAACTGGCTCGTCCATATGTTTGCATATAGGCTATCATGCACTCCAGATTGCTTCCATCTAGTCAAACATGTCCATCATTATCGCATTTATTGATAGGCTAGAAAATAAACATGAATGTTGTTGAGCAATCACACATTTTGTTGTCAAAATGTAGGCCTAGTATAGATCATATTCAGACATTCAAATAATATATGCAGCCCATTGAAACGTGTTATCTATAAATATAGTATTTTTTGCTTATGTGACCTGCTATATTTAGGCTACATTATTGACATACATTATAAGAGACATTTTATTATTTCACCTAGGTGATTCCCCAAGAGCAGTGGATATTACTCTGAAGCTTACCAAAATGATAGCAAAGGACTTGCAACCTGTCTCTATAGTTGAGGATGACGGTTTTAGGGATTTTGTTCATACCCTCGATCCACGCTACAAGATTCCAAGTAGGAAAAGTTTAACGGTGGGGAACATACCAGCATTGTATGAAGAGTGCCGCTCAAAAGTGAAACAATCTCTGGATGGTACAAACAGTGCTGTAATTACAACAGACATGTGGACATCAAGAACCACAGAGGCTTACTTAACTGTCTCATGCCATATTATTGATGAAAACTGGCAAATGCAAGCATATGTCTTGGAGACCTCTAGTTTTTCAGGACAACACACTGCTGACAACATTTGTTCAGAATTGAAAAGAATCACTGATGAATGGGGTATATCAGACAAAGTTCAGGCCGTAATCACAGATAATGGTGCCAACATGGTTGCTGCTGTGCACAGAGCAGGGTGGAAACATTATCCATGCTTTGCACACACCTTAAATTTAGTGGTGAAAGACTCCATTAAGGCTCTCCCTGGTCTTCTGGACATCCAACACAGATGTAGTGCTATAGTAACCTTCTTTCACCACAGCACAAGAGCAGCAGAGAGGCTCAAAGAAATTCAAGAACAACAGAATTTTCCAGAGCATAAACTGATTCAATCAGTGGAAACGAGGTGGAATTCAGTGTTCTACATGTTTGAGAGACTGCATGAGCAGAAGGATGTGGTGACCACTGTGCTCTGTCTGCTTGGAAAGAGCTCACTGTGCCTAAGCGAGGAAGATTGGTCATTGATAAGTCTTTCCATTGATGCCCTGAGACCATTTGAGGAAATCACCAGAGAAATATCATCTGAAAAACATGATTCAGTGTCAAAGGTGATTCCCCTGGTATCACTCCTTTTGAAATCAGCTGCATCTAATGAACGCCAGGGTAACACGCTAGCTGCTGAGCTGTCAGCACAATGTCAGCGTCGTTTCAGAGGTATTGAAACCTGTTATGGTCTTGCAGTCAGCACCTAACTGGACATAAGATTTAAAAACCTTGGGTTCCGCGATATGGCAAATGTTGAACCTGTGAAAGCGCGACTCATCACTGAAATGCAGTTGATCAACCAGACCTCGGCCCCTTCAATGACAGCCCCTCCTGAACCAAGCTCAAGCTCTGCCACCAGCTCTGCCTCATCAATGGCTCCTGCGACTACCTCATGCTCCCCTGCAGGGGCTGCTGCAAAAGGTGGGATATGGATGGAATTTGATTCTCAAGTACTGGCTTCCCAGCAGCATCGCACAACTGGCACAGATTCCCTAATTGAAATGCGCCGCTACACAGAAGAGAAGCCAATTCCAAGGGATCAAGACCCACTTCTTTAGTGGAAAAAGAATGAGGCAACATTCCCCTCTCTAAGCAAGCTAGCAAGGAAACACCTGGGAGTCATTGCCTCATCAGTTCCATCAGAAAGGATCTTCTCCAAGGCAGGACAGCTAGTGAGCAATAGAAGAAGTGCCATAAAAGGGAAAAATGTAAATATGTTGTTGTTTCTCAATAAAAACCTCTGACTTCAACAGGGGACAGGGTCCAGAAGGGGGGCTCAGGGAATGTAATTGCACAGGTATATTTGTTCTTTGTTTGTTCTTCAGTAATAATTGTGTGCACTTTATTTCACTTTATTTCATTTGCTTTTAAAACCAGAAAAAAGGAAGAGATTTTTGTTGTTGTTCTTTATTATTATTATTTATTTTTTTAAAGGCTGTAAAGAATTCATTCTACAGTGCCTAATAACTAATAATTTTGTGGACTTCAATACATTAATAAAAAATATTGTCTAAAGAATTGATCATTCATTCACCTCAGAAATAATGACATACTGCTCTCCCCTACACAAAAGTATTTTTTTTTAAGTAAAAAGTATCGTATTGGTATCGGCAATACTGACCCTATATGTATTTGGTATCGGATCGACACCAAATTTTGCAGTATCGCCCACCACTAGTGAGAAGAGAAGGTTCACACAGTTCAAGAGAGAGTGATTGACAGCGTGATGCGATCGATCGTTTCCAACCAACAATAGAATATATACAGTTTTAGGTATGACATGATGTGTTTATTGAGCTTTAGTTCATTTAACTTTTCTTTACTACAACCTTTTGAAGTCGAATCTCACTATTATATTTTATATTTACAAAAATACTGTAGGTATATTTTAGGAGCTGTTTGATTTGGGGTAAGTTTTACTTTTTGATAATATTTGTTTTTCTGAGGGTCTAGATCAGGGGTCGGCAACCTTTTTGAAGTGCTGTGCCATTTATTTTTTTCATGGCAACCACTGTGCCATTTTAACATCAACGTTTAGTATTACATGTAATTGTACCACAATATTATTATTTTTAGATTGACACTATTCGTATACTTATACTATATGGCTATACAACACAAAACAGAAAAACAAAAATTTTGAATAGACTATCATCTTTATTTTTCAATAAAACAAAATTGCACAGATTTCTTTAAAAATTGAAACTGTTTATACAAAACATTTTGCTCCTTTGAAAGGAAGACAGCAAGAGTATAAAACACAAATAGTATTGGAATCCAGTTCTAGTGCTGCTTTTTCACATGTGTTATAGTTAAGCCAAGGAATACCAGCATGGCCCAGTGTAGGCTAATGCAAGATTAAACAGATGTACAGTTCTTATAAATACCAGTTAGTGTGAGCCCTGGTCCTGTTTTCCTTTGCTGAGCTCTGTTATCTTGGGAGTGTAGTGCGTCACCTTAAGTTTCACGCATGCTTCGGAATGATCAACAGTCAAGCGATTGCGAGAGGGACAGAGCACATTGTTCATGTGAGAAAATATTTGCTCGCAGAGGTATGTCGATCGGAAAACCGTCAGCAAAGCCAAAGCAACTCTTTTGAGACAGCAGAATTTTTCTGGCAATGATGCCCAGCATGTAAAAATGCAAGATCCCTGATTGTTCACTGCTGTGGTTTCCAACTCCTTGCGGAGTTCTGCAAATTTTGTCATCCAGAGTGCTGAACTCTTGAGCTCAATTAGCTGCATTTCCATGTCCTGTGTATCCATCCACTCTATCAGAGATGCATCGAATTCGTGTCCATCGAAGCTAGCAGGCTTAATCAAAAAAGGGAACATTGGTCCATATTTCCGAAAGTCCCCAAAACGTGTTGTGAACTCCAATTCGAGTTCGGACATGTATTTGGATATTTCACTCGTGTTAGCGCTGCACTGCGCGGACAGCTCCCGTACATGTTTGAAATATCGGAATGTGGAGGTAGCGATATCCCTTGAGAAAACTGCCAGCTTGTCAATAAACGCAGCCCATGTTTCGAACATGTTCAAAATGGTGTGTTCTGCACCTTGGAGTAGGAGATTTAGCTCGTTCAAGTGGCATGTGATATCAGTGAGAAACATGACTTTCAAAACCCACGTCTCATCTTCGAGTTCAGTGTAGACTTGGACTTTTTCAGCTAGGAAGGCTTTAATACTGTCAAAGCAGCCAACAAATCTCTCCAGAACTTTACCACAGCTTAACCATCTAACCGCCGAGTGGAGAGGAATATCTTTGTACGTGCAGTCCATTTCCTCGAGAAGGGACTGGAACTGTCGGTGTGTGAGGGACGATCGCTTAACTATGAAATTAACAATCTTTACAACTGTAGCCATAACGCTATTAAGATCTGAATTTGACATTATTGCACACAGGTTCTCTTGGTGTATTATGCAGTGTAATTTCATAATGGGGTGACCCACTTTTTCCTCAATTAATTTGACAGCTCCTTTCTGTTTGCCAACCATGGCAGGGACTCCATCTGTTGTAATTGCAAAAATTCTTCCGATGTCAACCCCTCGCTCCTCAAAGTGCTCAAAAAATGCCTTGGCAATGTCTTCCCCTTTTGTTGTGTCAGTCATTGATTTTAGGCAACAGAGTTCCTCTCTTACATTCGAATCACAATATTTTGCCATGATTACCAAACGTGGTATGTCATTTATGTCCACACTCTCATCCAGCGCAACACTAAACACCATTGCATCCTTCAGCCCAGCTGTTTGCTGCTCAATGACACTTTCTGCCATTTCTTCTATGCGTCTCTGAACAGTTCTGGCTGACATGGGAATATCTTTGATTCTCGATATAATAGTCTCTTTGTTAGGTAACCCATCAAACAAGACCTCTGCGCTAGAGAGGAAAGCATCCTTAATGTACTCCCCGACAGTGAATGGCTTTCCGTGTTTCGCAATGCAATGAGCAAGTCGGTAACTTGCTTCAGAAGCATTATTTTTCAATCTAGTAAAAACACGAAGACTGCCGGTTTGTTTCTCATAACTGGAGACAGCGTGTCTGATGGACTCTGCCTTATCTGCCTGATCTTTGAAGGATTTTTCGTGTTTTGTTTCAAAA